>NC_091939.1:27394445-27516945 GCF_041260155.1 Ptychodera flava
TAATTGTTTTCGATTAGAGAAGACCACATAGCCATATTATTCAGAGTACCAAACTGATATTGAACTAGTATATAATATCATATTTCTCTTTCCCAATAACTGGCATTGCAATGCTTTTGTTATTTCTTCCAGGAACACTTGGCCGATTTGATGTTGCGTCCAACTTTTCCAAATGGTTAGTTCTCATCATTTCCCTATCTCGCTTTCAGTAATCCTCTGATCAAACAGAGTGAAACCTATTTGGGAAAGGTAATCAACAATACATTATATGACACCTTCAGATCTACATTCAGCACTGACTTATATGAATAAAGACGTCGACTTACAAAATTTATTTTTATTTGACTATAGCATATCAATTAAGCACATTATGTTATGTGTTGAATAGGTTTACGTTTTTCATATCCGAACATGGAGAGATCAACCGTGTGTTCTATCCTGAAGATGACAACCCTGAGATAGTGGTGTTGAAGAAGTTGTTGATTGGCACACTGTCTGCTAAACTCCATTCAACTGTAGGAGCCTTATCAAAGGGATCCCCATGGACTTACAGAGTGAATGAAACTGGACATGAAGGTATAAACGCTTTCTTATACACCTGTTATATATGTCAAACACGATCATGTTAATTGGAGCAAATCATGAAGTTTCTTTAGGTAATGTCTGTATGACATGGAATTCCGACGACTACAAAAAAGAATACCCTTAAGCATTTTTATTTTAGGTAAGAGGTAATTGCCACGTTTCTCTTCTCAGGAGGCCATGAATCAACTTACACAGTCAGACAGGTCGACAACGGTTTAATCTTCCAAAAAACAAAACATGGACATGTGGTTCAGAATGCAAATGCCTCCTTCCATAAGGTTAGTACTTTATTATTGGCTGATGGTTATGGAAATGAAAATGTTGCAGTTTTATAGATTATGATATCCAAAATACATTCTGCATTACTATTAACTGGAAGACAATATGTGTGACTTTACAAATAAATCCTTCTCGCGATAGGCTTTGATTTTCGACATGGGATACTTTATCTGGTATCAGTTTGCTATCTACCACTAGTAAATTTACAATATTCTTGTAGTGACGGACTAATTAATCACATTGTTATTCGCACCGAATGTGTTTCAAACGAAAAAATATGAAACAACAGAGCAGGATATTGCCTTTATAGTTCTTTTTTTTTACAGAATGTCTTTTATGACCATCACCTGCAGCTTCCACATACAGTGGACATTACAGAACATTTCACTGCGCCAAGACGTAAAGCAAAGATGTGGGTATTGTAATGTTTATACCATAAAATGACATAGAAATGAGATTCGACATCTTTTAGGACAGAAAACATGTTTTCATCTTGTGGCAAAACTAAGAGATATATTTGCCCAGAAGTAATATATTTATGCCATTTATGAGTAATATTTTCTTCTTGTTTTACTGTTTCATTCATATTGCACATTTCATTTCCATCAGTCAAAAAGCTGACCAAATGATTCCAAAGCTGACGGAAGAAAACATTGAAAACCAAAAAGGTAGGTTCACAAAGAATCTTGTCATTTTGATAACTTTCTCCATGTATACCGAAATCAATATTCAAAGGGAAGTCCTATTTGCATAATCTCACAATTATATCCACAGACGATCCTGATATGCATGGTAACTCGAGGAGCACCTTGAGATATATCGGACAGTCTATTGCAAGAATGCCGAGCAACTATACAGATAAACCAAAGAATGTAGTCGAAGATTCGTTGAAAATTGGAGAGGTATGACAATAATCTCGCTTGCAACAATATTTTGGCTTTTGGGTTTTTGATAAAACCAACTCTGTTACACAAGTATGTATACATTGGGTTGAGAGAGAGAGAGAGAGAGAGAGAGAGAGAGAGAGAGAGAGAGAGAGAGAGAGAGAGAGAGAGAGAGAGAAGAGAGAGAGAGAGAGAGAGAGAGAGAGACAGACAGACAGACAGACAGACAGACAGACAGACAGACAGACAGACAGACAGACAGAGACGAAAGAGAGAGAGAGAGAATGTCCTGTTCTTCAATTGCATCAGCAATCTTTTACGTTTGACCAACTAAAATCAATCTACATTTACCGCATTGCCTACAGACAGCTATATTTGCAAAGCGGCTTATGATAAACGCACAAATCAAAAGACATTGCAAATCTTCAGAGTAGTTTCTTGCATGGTTATACATTTTTAGTGTCGTGCGTAAGAGAAAACTGACAAAAACTTTTATGTCTACTACATGCAATCCGACATATATCCAATCCATTATGTCTTTTTCAATGTATTTTCAATGTTTACAGATTCCTCTGCCGAAGGTTCCTCTTTCGAAAATTGAATCCCTCGTCGATGGAAATATCACATGCATGGAAAGACATCAATCTACAAGTGAGTTTCTATATAAAACGGCAATACAATTACTTACATCGATCACTGCTTGCTTTGTTCTTTCATTTAAACATATTTTCACAAATTTGTTTTTTTTTCGCGATTTCCATTCGTCAGTTTCTCAAGAAAGATCAAGATGCTTCAACAATATCGTTTTTATGGTAACCAATCTTCCGGACGAGGATATCAGGACTTTTGGTAGACTTTCTCTCTCACGCACTGACTCACAAAGTACCGAAAAGGCTGAAATTGTCGTCGACGCTCTAGGAGCTTCTTCCACACATGTTGCCCAGGATTTCCTCGTCGATTTCATTATGTTGGCACCAGATGCTAACGCAAGTCTCGTCGTCCGAACGTTGACACATTTTGTTGGTTTGAATCGACCCCCAACAGAAAAGGCGATATCGGCAATACACGATATCGCATTCAAAATATCTTTACACTTTGACGGTAAGTCAAAAGAAAACCTTCACCATGCAATTCTCTTGTATGTGCGATAGTGTGCGTGGATATCAATGAAACACATTCCATGAAAATTAATTTCGAAATGTTTCCCAACATTTTACTCAATATAATACTGAAAATTATTTTCTTAAAATAAAGAAAGTTAAATTGATCGTTAAAAATCTTTAGAAGATTTGTAATTTATTTTTTCGTTGTTCCTGGTTATGTAACTATACGTAACACCGTAATTCCTATCTTGTAAGACTTAATGCAATAGAATATCATCTAAAACAAGGTATTTCACACAGCTTATTGAAACACTTCATTCATAAACGTTATAATCATGGTTCGCGCGTATCGAAAATTTCAGTGATATCTTTGTGCAGAAAATCTGCAGAAGTATTATTTCAAGTTCGCCTCTTCATAATCGAGAATAATTATTACGGATCACTGCATAGATTTTTTGAATAGAGGAACCAGATTTCGGTGAATGAAATTAAACGAAAGTTTGAAATGTCTGTAAGGCTAAACCCCTATCAAAATAACATTCTTCCTAGATCCAAAGGAAATGGATACCGTACACAACCGCGCGATACTTGTGTTAGGATCCATAGCAAGATGTCTTGGAAAGGCAAAAGACAAGAAACACAGGGACAGAGGGAAGGAAATCGTTCACAAGTTAGAAGAATTTCTAGGAATTCACGGTAATTCTGTCATTAAAGCAATAGCCTTTTTGAAGCCTTTTCAATATATTTTTATATGAATAATAATAATGTTTTTTTACCTCTTAAGACATGCTGAAATACATGTCAACTGTGCACAATCTCAACTCTACTTGAAGCCGGATAAGATTAAATTTTCAATAAGATATATTGGGGTATCTACCAAAAACAAGTCAAGTTCACAAAGCAAAGTGTGCAACTGTCATCATGCATGGCTGACAATTCACTATTACATAACTTTCGACCGCGTGCATGTTCAAAAACGTTAAGTAGAGATAGCTTCTTCGTATTTCCATGCCAATGACGACAGATTATCGTCCTATCAGTTCATTCCTAATATTGTTTTTCTACACATATTTGTAATTCTTTCTGCCGTGATTCATCTCTAACTAATCAAAGTCAGACACACGACTATTCTTTTCTGCCAAAACCGACTATATCACAGCCAGAATTACCCTCTTTACTTGGTGTATGTGTATGCATATACTCAGGGCGCATCACTCACGACTACAACGGGTCGTCACTTATCCAACCACTGATACACAACGTTATGGTAGTAGGAGTACAAGGTAGCTGTACTAATAAAGTTTGAATAAATAGAGCCACCGCCTCTGCCTCCGTCACTTTTAAAAGGAAAACTCAAAAGCTCCTGCTTCACAAACAGTCCCCAACAGTAAAAGCTTTGTACTGAAATCGTAATTTGGGGCAGCGCCTTTCGTTTAGATAAGGAAAGCAGCTTTACCTTACAGTGTGGTAATGTTTATTTCAAATAGTTAAGTCGGAATAGGAAAAATCTGCTTTAGCTAGAACGAAATGATCTGTTTGCATCAAGAAAGGGGTAATTTTTTATACATCTGCTGTTATGTACCGTACATATGTACACACTAGTGTACATAGTGATTTTATGCAGGTATCCCATGTTTCTTTCTTGGTAATAAATCATTAAAAAAAATAAATGACATTTTCCTTTTAATTTTTACAATTTCTTCTACATATGCTGAATTTCTCTTTTCCCTTAAATTAAAAGTGTGCATGTGCCGTCTTCCTACCCAGAAATATGTCAATCCACCCAAGTAACAAGCTGGATATCATACTCAGATAGAGGAACTGACACAGCATGGAGGCAGGCACATGGAGACAGAGGGTACAACACAGATTTTTTGAACGACAGACAAATAGCTGACTAATATATAGGTTATCTTTGTAATATTATATTTTCTTATCAGTGACAAGTGTATTGATCTCATTATAATCTGTCTGTGTATTCTTTATCCTTGTAGACCCTTGGCACCATCGCCAACAACGTTCACTCTTAACAGAACAAGAGTACAAAGGGCACATAGCAGGAAAAGCAGCATTAATATATTCCCTTGGAAATGCAATGTACTCATCATCCTTCGAACACTTCATTTCTTACTTAAATAATTCTGACAGCCATCCAATGCTACGAAGAAGTGCTATTCACGCTATTTCGAGATACGAAGTAAATGAAGTAAGACAAGAAGACTTTTGTGCACTAAAGCTTATTATTTTCCATTAGGTTTGTCAATCTTATAAAGCACAGTGGCTGATATATTCTTGTTTCACTAATTCAACATAATCGCAATAAGCAATAAAGTGAAATGAAATGTACTGAAAACTTCCTTACAATAACAGACCATTACATTATAGTCAGGAGTTATTAAGAGTACAAAGTGTTGATATGATATGATATGATATGATATGATATGATATGATATGATATGATATGATTATTCTTTCCACCAAAGTACTGAATGACATTATTTTCTAATTTAACTTGATTTTAAAGTTTAGCGGGCAATTTAATTCCGCATTTCGTAAAAATAACTGAAATTAACGATGTAAAAGCATGAAACTCATGGTATTCTATTGTCTCTGTAGGCTGTCGAAACACTCATGCTGTCTGCGAAATACGATGACGATGAAACAGTGCGATATATGGCTGGTCTTGAATATTCCAAACATCCATTCACAAAGGATGAAGACAAGATGGCAATATTTAACAGGTATGTTGTTTTACATAATGACGAGATCGTATAGATCGTTATGTCTTAATCGTTATTAACATAATTTTAATGAAGTTGCATTGTAAGACTTTCACATCCTTCATTACTGCCATTTTCATCAGTGAATGTTCCTGTTTGAAACATTTAACATATACCCGATTGGTTCTTGTCACATAAAATGAATTCGATCTCAATGTCGTATTCCTTTGGCTAAAGGAAAATGAATCTGTTTCGAGTAGCTTGACATATCTTCCCTCAACCTACTCTAATCTGTTTTCTAATTTCTGGGACAAGAAAATTATTTGAACAACTTATCGTGATCTAAAATGGTCACTTTTACTTATTAAACTTGTTGAAAAGAATAAAAAATATGAGAGGGATATGTTACGCAAGACAAACAAGCAGATCCTTAGGTTCTAATATTATGCCATCCACAAAACACGATATGTTTAGCCTTTGGTATCGTGGTTGAAGAAAGTTGCAAAAATCATGCAACATATACCTTCTGTTATGACTACAGAAGTATAATTTTCAGGCAAATGTATCCACTGCATCTTCGGTTGAGGGTTTGACAACTACAATTGGAAACTCTGGTAAATTGTGAAGGTTGTTAAAGGGAAGAAACGTTTGCTTGATCTCGTTCCAAGTAAAATAAAAATGAGTAGATAAGTTGCTTATCATTATTTTATGGTAACTTGGTCAAACTCAAAAATAGGTCTGAGTCGGTTGCAAGGGGATGTTAGTGCTGCTGTACTGCTGCCGGATTCAAGACAACTGTTTTCAGCGTATTTGCATCATAACGTAATCGTCATTTAATTTGTTTTGTCCTTGTAGTCTTCGTGTCCTAAATAGTTTTCACAACTCTAAAGTCGTACGTTATGGATTCAAATATACTAAAGTCCAAAATTTCTTGCCGACATGTTTTATAGCGGCAGATAAGCATTTTTCACACACATTAAAGGTGACACAACTACATTAAGTACATAGACTAGTAAGTGAATGGTCGCACAACGTCCGAATCTCGACTGTAAGTCATTGAAATAATAACCGGGTTACCAAAATTGTCCAAAGATATGTCTGCTGTTGAAAACAGCGATGTTGATGGTTTTATGCCTCAGAGTCTGTCATTGAATACATATCACATTTCTCAATCTTTCCAATATACTGTCCTAAATGTGCAGCAACAATACGGATTACGTTGCGGACAGTCATTTGAATCGAATACGTCGTGGATTCTGGGATGGTTTCAGAATATACCTGAAGATTCCAGGCATTGACTGGGAGAAAAAAATCGGAACAGACGACATTGGCGCAGAAATGGGTCTGATATTAAAGAACACTTTTGATCTTCATATAAGTAAGTGGTCGCCTTTGTACTTTGAATGAGTGTATATCAAATGTAAATGGTGATGCAATGAAAACACCTTAATTGCGATCATTCCAATACCATATCCATGTTTACAGAAAAGCACGATTGAACTCCTATACATGCACATTTTATTTCATGACGATTCCACTATTTTGTGAAGAATGTGAATTCACAACCACTATGATACTTGACATAATAATCAGTCCCGATTTTATCTTTTTTATTGCTTACGCATATAAAGTTCCACAAAATGCGTCGAAGTACAATGCAAATTCCAATATTTTAATGATCTCGAGTTTCCCAGCTTCTCGTACTAGTGAGACAGACACTTGATTCGGCTCTCACCTTGGTAAAAGATCAATTATTTTGTTTATTACTTACTAGCCAATGCACATTATGAACCTGTTATTTAGTTAGAAAGCTTTGTAATTTCATTTTTACATTTATTCATCACATCTTACCTAAGATGCCAAGTTATATAAATCGAAGTCATGCCCTACAAAGTTACGTAGTGTTCATGACTGAAGATCGAATACACATTTTTCAGAACAAAAAGTGATAGAACAAGGCTTAGGTGATATAGCCCTGTCGCTTGCGCTGATATCCCGCCACCTCATTCTGGAGTACCGCGCGTCCTTTCTGCGAGTACACATCACCGAGTACATTCGCTTGGTATTTTCAGTGGAGCAATGGCTTTTACAAAAGTACAAGGAGTTACATTAACCTCACGTAGACGATAGTTATAGCATTATAGAAGAAAAGCTTTAACAACACTCTCTTAGTTTTTAGGCGTACGCAAATTAAGTTGAACTTCAACTTCATGTAGTATTGCGATCGAGCAACAATGGGAATATTTCTCTGTGGCGAGTCTCGACACTAGATTCATTCTACGCAAAGTACCGAAAAACAAAAGTGTTTGTTACGGGAAGTATAATTAATAACACAAGCTAGCACGGGCGAGATCGCGATTTGTTGCTTGCCCATCCCATTGGCGAGCAGCAAATCGTGATCTTGCCCTTGCAAGCTTGTTTTATTATTCAATTACGATATTCATGGCAGTATCATCAAAATCGATCGGGTGTTATCGATAGTAGGCATAGTTTCAGGGAATGAAAATTATTCAGAGGTTTCATTTTTTGAAATATTTAAAGTATTTTAATCGCCTGATTTAAGCATTTCAAAGTCAGCGTATGCGAAATGAAAGTCAACAGATTTATGCTGCACAGATCATTTTTACGTACATATTTTCTTTAGAAGCATAGCATTTTCCTGTAAGTATAGCATGTATTCTTATTCATATATCACTTTTATTCTTCTTTAGAACCCTTGGAAGGTTCCATGAAAGTCGATGTAAATGACCGAGCTTTCGTGAGAGCACACATTGGTTACGTTGACTTAGAGTACGTACTGCTTGATGCGAAAGTTTGTTTTAAGGTCGACGCTCACTATTCGCTGAACATCTTACAGGTAGGGCTGTTATTTCAGATAAAGGAATCACATCGCTTTCTACTCGAATACGTCGTTTTGAACATCTCTTATTTGTCGGCCTGATTTGAGGGACGGATTTTATTGTCTGTAAAGTATTCTAAGCTATTCAAGTATAATTAATTGTTAGATTTTTATATGATTATTTTGATCTTACAGGAATTCGGATTCAGCGACATTAAAAGCCTCGTCAACTTGTTCGACACGGTCGTTAACAAGGTGGTGATACCGATAAAGACAGCCTTGATGACGTTCAAGGAACTACTCAATCCAAACACATGGTCTTTCGTTGAACTTTGTCAAAACTTCATTGACGCTGTGAAAGATCTTCCAAACCAAGTGAGGGATATCAGAGGTCTTGCAAGAACTACTTTAAGACGGATTGGAAAATACACCGGCCTTCCACAATATTTTACAGACTTTCAGTTTGTTATTTTGCGCATGTCAGCTTTATTTAACGCTGTGAAGTCAGACGTTATGGAACTCTACAATGTGAGATTTTTTTACCATGATTACATATCTTCTGTATATGAATATTCTTAATTATACGATATATGTGATGCATTGGTTACATGTGGTATGGGTTGTTTAAAGCGTAATTTGTCAGTATTGATAATTTATAGCTTCACTTATATACAAAGATTACATCTTGCCAGCAAGTGCCATTATCATCGTACGAGAGCTCGTTCAATCGATGCTAAAATACTGTTTTAGCACTGATATCAGTGCTAAAATGGCCCCTCAAGTAGCATAACGAAAATTATTACTTTGTACTTGATATAATTTGTGTTATTATTTGTAACGTTTTGCTTTTATCATCGAGAAATGTAATTGACGCCTCAATTCCGACTTTTTGTCTTGTAAAGTTTGACTAAAACGTGTATAACAAGGTTATTCCTAATATACCAGGATTTATGTCCTCGTACATCATACGCTTCGGTATTGTCGACAAAACCTCCGCTGCACCATGTGCTCCGACATAAATCCCGATATTTTGGGAACATCCTTATATTTTTGCATTTTGATGAAAAGTTAAATATTTTTTTTTAAATTTTAACACCAACTAGACACACAATATAGATAAGAAGGTAGATCTAAGGATATTTATATTTCTGACTCTTTATTTGAAGATTGCAAGATGCATGAATCGTAACACTTTCGTTCTGCAATCAATAACTTACATTAGATCAACTTTTTCTCCATTATTACTAGTCAATCAACGACGCAGTCACCGTAATCTTGCCCTGGGCTGTTGAGCAGGTGTCTGAAGCGCTAAAAACGGCTGTCGAAGCGCTGAAGAAGCTCTTCAAATCACCAATATCAGCCATCAAGGACATTGCCAGATTTATCTTACAGTACGTACCTACTGCACTCTTCAAATAGAGAATTAGGTATCTTTTTGTAATAAGTAGCAGATAAAATAGCAATGTATATAAAAGGCAGCTTTTGTTTATAATCACAAGAGCAAAATGTGTGCTAATTTTCAAACTGAGTTCATATGCTAACTGGCTGCAGAACCATTGTTTTGCTAAGTGAAACACAATAATTAAAAGCTTCAAAAGCCGGCCATACACAAAACGTCTATACAGGTCTTATAATGTCTCTGAATACTGAGACATTGTACCTTACCCAAATCAAATTATTAAACATAAAGTGCACAAATATCCTATGATCAAATAAAGAATGAAAAAAACGTTCTAAGCAAGTATAAAGAGATGTGGCTGATGCATTCAGTTTTGCTTAATATACTGTGAACTTTGACTCAAGTTTTTGGTATAGATATTTGATAAAAAATCTCTACTCTAAGTGAAAGAATAAGTCCGGTTACTTTTCTCTTCTAAGCACAATAACGATCTCTAGATTTGTAAGCATTATCTGCAAAATTTTCAACATCGGCGGAGCCGGATATGAAGGGCAGGTGAGGGATACGTTTGAAATTTTACATAGCAGAAAGCCATTTTTATCTTATTTATACTTGTTTCCTTTGTTCTATCATCAATTTACCATGTTTTTGTAATACAGGATAAAGGGCGCCGTCTCCAGTCTAATAAAGGCAAAGGACAGAGTTGCCAACGCTTGTTTCTTCGTCGAAGGGAAACAACCATATTGGTTCGACCTAAAAACTGAATTAACGGAGATCTGGGAGGACATTATTTCTGTTAAAAATGCCATTAAACACTCAGGAGACTGGGGTTCAGACGAAGATGACGGCAATATAAAACAATTCACAGGAAAATCGGGGGTTAGTGTTTCGTATTTGTTTGCAAACGTAAGAACATGTTCCTAACAGCAACTCACGAGATGTGATCATGTTGTACCACGTTCATGTATTGTGCAATAATTTTGTTTTGTAATAGTAATGGGTGATAATTTTTCCCTTAATCAGATGCTTGTGTCATTTCCCCTATGCCGAGGAAATGTAACTTAAAAACTGCATGGTAAGTTCTAACTTGTCATTAAATTGCTTTAATTCGTTTTAAAAATATATACTTAAGATAAAATGTGATCGTACATGTCGGCTACTCCATGTTGATTACATGAACAACGGCTGTGCAACAGAGTTTAGTCATATTTAATAACGAGCTCGAAGTAACTTTAGATTTGAAACATATTTTTAGATTCGCGGGAGGTTTTTATGCAATATTATTGACTTGGAAACCCACCTAAGCAGCAGAGTCGCTTAGTCAAGCCCATTGCCGGGTGTATGCTAGAGATGAGACAAGGGAGAGAATTGTCAATGCTCGTTTCCTTATCGAAGGAAACCGACCATATTGGCTCAACCTCAACGCTATGAAACCTTGGTATTATTCCGAAACAAGCATTCTCGATGTAAGACCCCGCAGTCACTAACCCTACAAGACTCATATGCATGCGCGCCAAATATTTTAAAAATATGTGTACTTTGTTGCGAATTGGGTTGCAATTGATGATAAAAAGGGTAACGGTAAAATGGTGTTTGCAATATGGGGCATAATCACAATCATGACAATGAAAATTTGAACTGACAAAATCCGAAATTATAAACAATAGTTTTGGACAACATACTGGTTATGAGTGATATTTTTGTTTTATTCTATGTAAAGTTTATATCTTTACAAATGGATAAATGTTTTGAAAAATATAGCGCACCCCAGCCACACAACTGAAAGATGTAACTCATCGGCGCAAATGCTCCGAAAATAGCTTCGCGGTGTTGGTGAATAGTTAACTGGCGGTCTCGGCATTTCAAAGGTACTTCAAAGTGCTGACCTTAATTTCACCGGTCATCCTGAATATCATCAACTGTGCAAACATTTGTGAAGTAGGTTGTTTTGCGATGCAATAAAACACTAGGGGGTAAGGGGATTTGTGAGAAGCACCATTTAAATGTATAATTTACGATTTTCTTAGAGAGTTTGAATGCCCCCGCCGTGAATAAGCAATTATAAACTCTAGGGGGGCTAGGAGATTAGTGAGAAGTACCATTGGAATGTGTATTGTGATTTTCTTGTTGCGTTTGAGTGCCTCCACTGTGAATAAACAAATAAATATACTGAATATAGAGCTTAAACTTAAAAACAGAAGACGTGAAAAGAAAGGTTTTTCATAAAAACACTTAAAACTAGGAATTTTAAGTGTTAGGCGTTCTCCTGAGTCATGAGACCATGTTTCAAAGATAGTCTAAAGTGGCTGACCTTAATTTAAGGCGAGTCACCCACAGTATCACCAAATTTGTTGAAGTTGTTATTCAGGCCTCCGTAAAAACTAGGGGGCAAAGGGAATTGTAAGGAGCATCAACGGAATGTATAATATTCTAAGTTTTCTTTAGAGAGTTTCAATGGCTCAATTGAGAATAAGAACCCGGAATACTAAGTAGACAAAAAATATCGTGAGAAGCACCATTGGAATACATTGTGAAAGAGTTTGAGTCATCACCATAAACAGGTAACACTAAACACTTGGGCAACGCTTTTAATGACAAACACCATTTGATGTATTCTTCGATTTTTTTATCTAATTATAGAACGTTTGAATGTCTTCAATTGGAACAAACGTTTATAATAAAATACTAATCCTGATCTTTAACATGCTAGGTGTGTTAGGAGTTTAAAAATGTCCATGTCTTATATATGTTCTGGTCAAGCAAATATGTGTCAGCTTGTAATGTGGAGCACATCTTAAATCTCCTGAATCATGAGATCACGCATTGGGAATACTTTAAAAGTAGTGCTTACCTTCATTTGACCTGTTACTCAGAGTGTCACCATATGTGCAAACATCATTTGTTGAAGAGTAAAAATTACAAACGAACTCAAAACAGGGATAAAACTGCAGCAAGTGAAAATGAATACAGTAAAATATTGGCCGACCAGTGGGAGATACGATACTTGTTAAAAGGTAGAGGATAAAAACTGCGACAAGTTAAAACAAATACTGCATACTGACCGACCAGTGGAAAATAAAACACTTGCGTGTCAGCGATTTGTGTTTTATTTCCCGTTGGTCGGTCAGTAATATACTGTATTTGTTTTAACTTGTTGCCGGTTTTTATCCTCTGTCTTTTAACAAGTATTGTATCTCCCGCTGGTCGGCCAATATTTTACTGTATGTTGAAGTAGGTTGTTATTTGACGAAAAGAGACACTAGGGGGGCGCTAGTATATTCGTGAGAAGCATCATTGAAGTATAGATATTTGGCAATTTCTTAGCGTGTTTGAATGCCTCTACTGCGGATAGGCAACACTACACACTTTGGAGAGCTAGGAATTTAATGAGAGACACCATTTGAATGTATAATCTGTGATTGGAATCCCTTCACTGTGAACAAGCATAGACAGTAGAAGCGAGACACCAGGGGACCAGGAGATTCGTTGGAAGCACCGTTGGAATGTATATTCTGCGATTTGTCTGAGTGCGTGTGAATGCCTCCACTGTGGATAGGAAAACAAATATGAACGCACAAGACGTAAAACTAAGTTTATAAATAAAATTTTAAACCTTTGAAATTTGACAGTGTTGGGCAAGTAAGTATGTGTCAGCTTGCAACTGGTGAGCAACTTTTTGTACACTATTGTCTTGAATCATGAGTCCATGGGAACATTTGGTACTGTAAGTTTTGTCAATTTAAAATAAGGAGCAGGTAGGCGTTACTGATACAAGACGCCTCGCCTTATACACTCCAAAAAAATGCGGAATCATCGGTCTTCATAAATTTTGCGTTTTCGAATGAGCACGATCGAGTAAAATAAAAAAGCATGTTTCAAATTGTCAGCATCTCATACGATAACTCTAGCATGTTAGTCGCCCTTAAGAAATACTATGAAAAAGGTGGATATTGTCGCTACTGCATCAGTAGATTTGATCTATCGCCCCTTCATATGTAAAACAGCAGACAATTAATACTACTACCACAAGCCTTGCTTCAAAATTGTGGTCGTATTAAATATCAAAACAGAAGATTGTGGGGAGTGATGAAGCAGGTTCTTTGATGGCAGTCACGAGTCTCGGACACCGGCAGTAGGAGTAAAGCATATAAAACACTTGAGGTTTTATTGGATAGAAAAGCAACAAACAGAACTGGTACTCTGAACTCCCCAAAGTTGCTTGAATCTCTAAAACTACAGTGCTCGTGAGGCGGGAAAATTGTAGCCAAAACAACATGAGAAAATTGATACAAAGATTACAGCTTCACTCTGATTGGTCCTAAAGTGACACGTAATGCAACCTGATTGGTCCATTTAACTCAACTGTGATAGGTCCGCTCAAGGATCCGCGTTTTGCATCAAGCTCGACATGTATTGTCAATGCAAACATTGCATAGGAGAATGTAAAGAGTCACTCAGTCACGATATTCTCCCCCTCCGCGAAAAGGTAAAAAGAGTCAGAAGTAAACACTGAATAAATGCAACAACACTAAAGTGAATGAATAAGTGTTAAAAATATCATCCAAGAGTTTTTGGACAAAGCAAATATAAATCATCAGAAATAATGTTTGTCTGTTTGTTCAAAGGGTAATCAATCCGTGCAAGTCAGATACAGTCCTGTATGCAGAGTTCGCGTTTACGCAAAAATCATGCGTATTTACGCATTGAAATTGACTCTCTATGCATTTTTTTTTCATCGTTTTGGGTTTTCTATACGCAAAGGATAACACCGAAAGCACTCCCCACGACTGAGCTTAGGCGACCACCAGACGAAATTTGTTGCAACACATTTCTGTCAATCACTCATGTTGTGCGGAAAGTTTCGGATTCTCTTGGCGTTGTCTGAAAAATCGGCATCTTATTCCACACGTTATCACGTTAGGCACGTTATCATGTCAGCTGTGCCTATGAATTACGTTGCTAATTTTCAGGCGAGCGATAGTTTCTGAAAGTGAGTGATTGACAGAAATGTTGCGACAAATTATATAAATGCCGACCGTGCATGATCATCGCGTCTCGCTGTTCCCAAATTTTGATCAAGCATACATGCAGCATGGCGTCGAAGCAGACAAATCTGTTTTCTTTCAACTTTGCTCTACGAGTCCGTGAAAAAAATGATTCATCGGTAGAGCTCGTCGGAATCCAAATAAATTTTGAACACTGCAGAAGTGTCTGGATGGTAACTGGCCGTTCAGGCACCAAGTCGTTTCGGCCCAAGTCGTTTCGGCCTCTCAATTTCCGGCCCAAGTCACTTCGGCACTGCAACCCAAGACGTTTCGGCATCTGTGTTTCGATTTTTTTTCAAACTATTCAGTAATTGACTGATCGGTCATATTCCTAAGCGTGACCTTTGCGTTCTGACCAGTACTTAATGTGCATTTTGTGTGAATTTTGCCGTGCTGTTTCGTCACCGCTTTCAAACTTTTGCCGTGTCGGCGGCTATTGATATCGATAAACTTGTGTCACAGATTTCAAAATGATACGAAGTTTTTTTGTACGGTCTCTTCCCATGTTCTCACAAGGATTAAAGCATGTACGTGAATGTTAGTTGACTCTATACTTTTTAGTACTTTGATTTGTAACATTATGCTCCAGCACTAGTTCCCACAGGTAGCCTTCAGCGGTGCCGAAACGTCTTGGGTTGCGCTGCCGAAACGTCGGACTTGGGGCCTGAAATTCAAAGGCTGAAACGTCTTGTGCAGAAACGACTTGGTGACGAAACGTCCAGAAACCGTCTGGATAAGCTGCCATAACTCTAACTTTTGGGTTGCCCGATGTATTTTGACGCTGTTACGTTTCAACATTGTTCAAGTTGTTCGTTAAACTGTTTTCATTAAAATAATGTTAAATCGTACAATCCGAATATGTAGTGTAGGTTTATTCAACGGCACATTGTATTTTGCTGTCAGTTTTTTCATCAATCGAATGCGGAAGTGAAATTACGCACTCAAATCCAGCCATTACGCAATCTTAGCAGACTAATGCGTATGCCGTACGCTAGGAGAAAGTCACCGCGAACACTGTGTATGCGTAGACGGGCTGCCACAGCAGCACTCCTTTGAGGTCTCGCGTTTTCCCGAGAAATGTCCATGTCCTCAGGTTGCGCTGGATCAGTTGTGTCAGCTTTTCCCTCTAAATGCGTCTTTTACCACAGCGTTGAGAATAAACGGTGAGCACACTGCTCCGAAGAGCACAGATTTGAATTGATAAGTCTTGAACTCACTCTCCGGATCGCTGGCATCGGACAACCACAGAAACTTTGTGTACTTGCGCTCATCAGGTTCCAGCCGTACTTGCAAAATGGTTTTCTCAATATCGCTGCAAGGTCCGATAGAATCTACGCGAAATCGTAGTAATATTGAAGTCAGGTCATTCAACAGCGGTGGCCCAGTTTGTAGACAGTCATTGAGGCTGGGAGAATCCATCGATTGTTTACAACTGCAGTCGTAAATAACTCGAATACGTGTGGTGACGGAGTCCTTTTTCACAGAACGGTGTGGAAGATAATGACCTTCAGAACTGTCGTCATCGACTACTTCCTCGATAAAGTCACGTGATTTCTGATCTTGGATGATGCGATCATATATGTTTACCAAGTCGGAGGGTAAACGTCGAATCATGGCACGGGTGCGAGATTTGGCAACATTGAAGTTCGTAGGTAGCGGAGCATGTTCAGGTTTCCAAGGTAACCGTGCGATGTAGCGATTATTTTCAGTTCGGAGGTTCGTGTCGCGATAGGCTTTGTAGGCGGCTTCCTCTGTAGTCTTGGCATTAGATAGCGAATCGTCCTGTACCCCAATCGTTTCGAGGTCCCAGTAATTTGAAATGGCGTCTTCTTCCTTGCAAGTGTTCGTAAGAACATGTAGTACATTTATGTCATTTGTTTTACCACGTTGCGTTGGTCCTGACAGCAAATAGCCGAAGGCTGAGGACATCGCAGTAGGACCGTTGCCTCTGATGATTTCGTCACCAACGAAATCCCAATAGTAGTCGGCGCCAATGAGAAAGTCAACATCGAATGACATGGCACCTGTTGCCGGATGAGCCAATCGTAGACCGCGTAAGTACGGCAAGGACAGTATCGTATAGTTGATGTGACTCGTCATCTTGGTAGAGATTTCCGGAACGAGTAGCGCGTTTACCGCCGTTTTCGCTCCGGACAGCGAGTGTAAATCGAATGTTCCTTTCTGTAAGGTGCGGGACCGTGTGTGTTTGTCCCCAAATGAAGCGAGATCAATATTCTCGGTAGTAGAAATGTCCGCATTAATTTTCTTGGCGAATTCTTTGGTCACAAACGATCGATTTGCACCCTCATCGAATAACACAGTAGCGTTATGTGTATGTCCATTGTTCACGGAAATGGGAATAATCAGGGTTTTCAACAAAACCGGTCCCGTAGTCTTGAACTCGTCCGCTTTAGCAAATTGAACTAGAGTCTCTGTATTTTCCCCCTTGCCGGAGGGAGTCGAAGTATCGGCGGTAGCATGTTTTCCAGAGCGAATTGTTGAAGTGACGTCGTCACGGTTTGCTCTGTGATCATGTAGCGAAGAATGATGTTTTCTTTGGCAATGTCTGCAGGAGAATTTCGATAGGCACTCGCTCACACGATGCTTGAACAGGCAGTTGAAGCATAATTTCTTGCGCTTTACAATTTCCATTCGTTTCTTGGGATCGACGACAACAGTACATTCTCCGGACCGGTGTGTCCCTTTGCAATATGCACATGGCCTTGGTTTGAACGGACGTGTAGATTTGGAGTTCGCGTGAAAGGTAGCGGTGAACGCGGGTTGAGATGTACTTTCATCCATAGTGTCGGTATCGACGGTTAAACCAGCTTGGATTGCGTTTACTTCCTTGAGCAGAGCCTTGCGCAGATCGGGTAAAGTCCATGGTACGTCTCCGCGGTCTCTGGCAATTTGCTTTCGCGTATTGACGGATAATTTATCCATGATTATCGGCACGAGTAATTCTCCATATGAAGATTCCTCCTTTCCGAGTGATTGAAGTCCCCAGATATAGCTCTCAAGCGTGTCGTAAAATCGATGCACACTGGATAAATCACCATTCGGCTTTTGAATCTGCCACAGAGCCCGCATGTAAGCATCAATGATCTTATGTTCTTGTCCGTATCTATCTCGCAGTAGTTGTAGGGCGTGAGAATAATTAGCACCAGTCAAAGAAAGTCCTTCGATCGTATGAGCGGCTTCATCTGTCAGAAGCCCTCACAAGTATTGAAACTTCTGAATGTCTTGTAAGCACTTGTTGTCATGAACAGCGGAACGGAAAGCATCGTAAAAGCTTACCCACGTGAGAATGTCTCCGGAAAATGTAGGAAGTTGTAGCTTGAGCAGTGCAATCGTCTTTGGATCTGAACTTGTTGTAGATGTGGACGCGGAGGGTCCCGTAGAAGCTTGAGAAACGGTGTCAGCACTCGCGCTCGGTAGCGTAGAAAGTACTGGGTGGCGTTCGATGTATCGGCAAACATGGCTCTTTTTGGCATAAGCTTCTTGAATGTAAGTGTCCGACTCATCCATCACAGCATCGAGATCAGCTTCGTCTGTATTCTCCACAATCTTGGCATCGATCTCCAGTAGAGTAGCATATTTCGCATTGAGTAGGTCCAGTGTATTCAGCAAATCGTCGAAACGTGCCTGTTTGTCTTCTTCGGATTCGTAGGCGGCAATCTGAGTTTCTGACTTATTCAGAAGACGTGTCATCTGAGCGCGGTGTCCACGTCTCGTTGCCTTTAGCTTGGAAAGGTCTGCCATCCTGGTCTCGGCACCAAAAACAATGTGGGGAGTGATGAAGCAGGTTCTTTGATGGCAGTCACGAGTCTCGGACACCGGCAGTAGGAGTAAAGCATATAAAACACTTGAGGTTTTATTGCATAGAAAAGCGACAAACAGAACTGGTACTCTGAACTCCCCAAAGTTGCTTGAATCTCTAAAACTACAGTGCTCGTTAGGCGGGAAAAATTGTAGCCAAAACAACATGAGAAAATTGATACAAAGATTACAGCTTCACTCTGATTGGTCCTAAAGTGACTACGTAATGTAACCTGATTGGTCCATTTAACTCAACTGTGATTGGTCCGCTCAAGGATCCGCGTTTTGCATCAAGCTCGACATGTATTGTCAATGCAAACATTGCATAGGAGAATGTAAAGAGTCACTCAGTCACGATAAAGATATTGAGGGACTTAACTTCAGCAGACTGTCGCACTTAGTGGTATGCTGTTGCGTTTATCGTGGGGTGTGTAAAGCATTGACATTGGACACTACCTGGTCTGTCCAACGGGTGCCTCTGTAATTAAGGCAGCTCACTTTATGTCTTACAGTCAACGTAGAGGGCAGTATTACAGAAATAGTAATGTACATAGTAATATGACAGTAACATACCTAATACGCTTTTTTTCCAAGTTGGTGACTGAAAATCGAAATGACTGACTCAATGTGCTAAACAGTAAGAGAAGAGTATTTGATAACACTAAAAAAGTGAACAATAACAGGCAAGAAACAAAGAAACACAAGAAAATTGGTATGGCAAATAAACTGTGTATGACATGGGCATTTAGTTGATGATACTTAGAACATCGCGATTATTAGGCTGCGGTGCGGAGTATCAGCGAGTGGGGCTCGACTAAGTGCATCGAGTATAACAATATCCTTGCCCGGTTTGTAGACAACGTCTGGATCATATCTGACAAGATTCATGTGCATGCGTTGTAAACGTGGACTGGGATTATGCAGCGGTTTCCGAAAAACACCGACTAATGGTTTCGACTATTGGTTTGTCTCCAAATATGTAGTCATGGAAACAATTACATGCAAAGAGAATTGCAATCATCTCATTCTCGATTTTAGCGTAATTAACTTCGTCGTTAATATTTTCTTTAAAGTGCTAATATCAAGTTGCGTTGCTTTTCAACGCTAGAAGATAACCGTAAGGGAACCGAATCGATACACCAGATTAAAGATATCATTGTGTTAAGTGACATCCTGGGATCATTCACAAATTGATGCCACAGCCATTACCAAAAGGGAATCTTTATTATATTACACCTGATTCAGGTTAGGGGTCACGCCGTTGGTGGTAGAAACTGATTTATTTAGTGCTGAAACGAACGGCCTCTTAGCCAGAAGAAAAGGTTAATGCGGAGACGAAAAGCAATGAGATAGCAGGCAAAATGGCATTAGTACTAAAAAAGGAATCGCATATAGATGGATAAAGTGCATACTTTTATCAATGTTTAAAAGGTATCTTACAACTACCTCGTTAGAGTATTCAGCTTGAAATTCACCATATCAGCGGCGTCACTTTTTATGTCATTTGCATCGCTTCCTAAAGCCTTGAAGATCAGGCGTGTTTAAGTAATGGAAGCTGAATTTTCGTTTGGCGAGGGTTTGATATGTAATTTTCCGACTCGTGAAGGCGTTCCCCTACAGAATTGCATGTCGCAAACAGCCATCTGCTGTGCCAAAAGTATCGTCTACGGCCCTGGTTTGATCAGCATTGCGTTTTCAAAAATAAATAAAGAAAGAAAGAAAGAAAGGAAGAAATTCAAGCTTAAATTGAGCTAGACTTTTCCCTTAACTTAAATGCACTTGTATTGGCCTGTGAAGGACTAGTTGAAGGCTCATATGCAACTTGTAATGTACATTATGTGGCAATGTTACGCTACTGATGTGATAATCAATTTGAAGGAAACGTGTTTTTAACTTTTGGGCATGCCCTATAACCGAACATCAACAGTCGTAAATGCATGCGATTGGACAATTATACACCATTTAGTCCCAGATACACAATGTAATCCGAAGCCATGTACACAGCATTTTAGAAGCATAGTGGCATGTAGGTCATTCTCCTCACACCGATGACCTGAGTTTAATAAGCCTAGAACAGTGTGAAGGTCATTGGAGTAAGGCCATTCTCCTCCATGACCTTGATTTCAATTTGTCATGCTTAAAACTTTCTAGAGGGACATGATTACTACAAATGAAGATATGTTTAGAACGGTAATTAGCTTATCGATATGATATTCTCTAGATAAAATAATTTTAGAACAAATACGGGATAGCACAGATTTTCAGTTAGACTGTTAGTGACCACGGCAGTGTTAACTTCAAGACCGGGGACCTTCACACTTATGCAGGACTTGTTCTATAAACTCTGTACGGCTCAAAAAACCTCTTGTTTTAGTTATTATTTGTAATAAACTTTTTTTTTTAAGAAAATCACTCACTTCACCGCCCTTTTTATGTCTTAACAAAAACAACATGGTCCATACAATTTTCATCCTATCAATAATTTTCATATGCGTTTTCATTGCTGAATAAGTTTTCTGTTTGTTGAGTGCAACATTATTGTCCTTGATACAACACAGCTCTTGTTGTTAAAGTCAATACAAAGGTATCACGTGACCTCGTTTGTAACAATTTTCGCGTGGAAAAATTGTTGGTTTGAACAGATGATATATGTGGCGTCTTTGACTCTATTTTGGAACAAGTATGTTTTTATGTGAGGGAACTGCTATCTTACTTTTAAACAACACCAACAAATGTCACATTCAGTAAAATAATGTTTTATGCGCAATATTGTTGTCTCCTGATATGGGCAGAACTTACAGTGGTTTGATTTGAAGCATTGGCATTACGCGAAGTAGACATATTGTCTAAATTGAGGTGCTGCCATTACTGTCAGGTGTAATTATCAGCTAAGCGGTATTCCAAGTGGATCAAGGTGAAATCAACTCCGCCAAAGTTGAAACATTGTCCTACAGCAGGTCATTTGTAGTAAAAAAAACTACACCTGAAAGCAAGTGATAAGATTTTGACAGTGCTTAGACATATGTGTTGATGTTGTTTAGACTACGTCTGACCTTCTGCTAGACAATGATTCAACTTTTGCATAGTTGATTTTTTATGATCGTCTCATGTTACCGCTTACATGTCAATTACACCTGACAGTGTTGGTAACACCTGGATTCAGACAATGCGTCTAGTTCGTCTAATGCCAATGCTTCAAAGCAAACCACTGTATTACATGCAACGGACAACAATCTTCCTATGGCAAGTTTTATGAACTTCAATTTGATTATGTTTTCATGGGGAAAATCTGACTATGCTACATTATTACATATGTACCACAGTTTACACGCATCGAAGCGCGCGCGTACTACCGGTATTTGCACTGCAGTGCAACAACAAAAACATTATGCCATTCCTTTATGTTAATGAGTATTTACCAATTTTGATCCGGAACTATGTTTGTTTGTAAACACAGACAATGTCGTCTACAAGATTTCATTTCACTTTGGTTCGATGCTAGTTTAAAATGCATGACATTACCGATAAAAACTACGACGAAGAAAATTGCATGTACTTATTATAGTGTGAGGATGATTTATTATATGGAAGAGCAGTTTGTCAGCGAACCAAAAAAAATGACAACGGGCGACGTCCGTTTCTAGCGGTGGAATACATGGTGGCCGCCGTATCACGGCGGCCATCATACATCGAACCATACGTAACTGCGGGCGCAGCGGAGCCAATTAAACAGTTAACATTTTGAGAGACGTTTTTGCCAGTAGTTTTCTCACCGGACATCCCCTGTTTACAATAGAAAGTCACTTTTGTATGCAGTTTATTCTGTGCTTGTGTGTCCTACACGCTATTGATACAGTAACAGTGAGCGCTTGTGTGCAACGGTGAACGCTGAAATTTCATCGTTCGACAAGATACGTTTGCCGTATCTTGCTCTTAAATTTCCCGTAAAAATCTTCGAACTATTATTTGTATCGATCAGTTAGAAGAATTTCAAGCTCAACATTAGTCTGGCAGAGACCCTGCGATTCGCGTTCTTCCCTGTTGGAACACGCGCGCGCCCTTTAGAGACGCGACGCGAATCCCAGGGTCTGGACGTTCTTGCAAGCGACCGGTCGGATTTCTGCCTGATCCGGGTACTTTATAGAACTCCGCACATCCGTTAATCGAAAAAAAATGACAAGTGCCATAGCAAAATAAAATGAAAAATGAAAAATAAAAACATACTGGGTATATAGGTCTACCAGCTACTAGTATATATTCTCTCCGCCCAGTTAGATAGGTGTTTCTTTTGACGTCACTGCCCTTATGAATATTCATATACTTACAAGAACCGACAGTCGCTGTGTCTGGCAGCGCGTGCTCACAGCTAGCACAGCGTAGCCTTCGAATGCAGGCCCATTGGGCGCGCACAAAACAAGACACAGCGACTGTGGAGAGTCTAGCTCAACATGTGAAAAAATATAAAAATCGTTCCATATTCAAAGTTCTCTTCATTTGGTTATCCATGATTCAGTTAGCGATCGCAAGCAGAGTCCGAGCCCTCCGACGTTTCTCTTACGTCATTTTGATAAAGAAGGAAACAATAGTTTAACCAATCAAAATAGAGGGTGTGGCAGCATTGACCAATGAAAAGTGAAAGCTGATTCGATGCCTCATTACAGTGATGTCAATGTTATATAACTCCGCAGGGTCGCCCTGACGCTTTGATAGACAAGTAGTACGCACGACTAATCGTCGATTCTCTCGATAAATGATGCAAATAAAAGACAGAACATATGTAATAATAACAGAACCCCATGGCCTTTGCAGGTGCCGCCAACTAAGCTGTTCGTGCAAAAAGGTGTTCGTGCGAAGTTTTTCAGCGGGCGGGCAAATTTCAAAACTAATCGGCTGGCGGGGAGAAAATATCGATATTTACTGTGGGCGGGGAAGAAATTTCAATACTTTCAGCGGGCGGGGAGAAAATTTTGGACAGTGGGCACCGGAAAATACGTAGAGAGAGGGGAAAGCGGCGTGCTTGATATAACTTGAGGAGAAATTAAGCGCCTAACTTAGAGGGGAGCAATGTTCCAAGTATACTGCTAACTGCTCGCACGGTTTTGCGTTGTTCTGGGGTGCCTAGTGGGCATCTAGTTTGCAATGGGAAATTTCAGTAGTGGGGAGAGGGCAGCGGGGAGCTTGAATTGTTGTGGGGAGTGGGGAGCGGGCAGACTGTAGATACCGTAGGGCAGTGGGCATCAAAATTCAGTGGGAGGGCATATTTTCAGCGTATGCCAGTGGGAGGGCAGTTACGAACAGCTCTCACTTTCCCCTCCAAATTTTAGGTCAGGGTCAAAAATAAGAAAAATCGGTATATCAGCCTTCAAAACATGTTTTGTGATGATTTTGCGAAATTCATGAAATTTACCAGTTGGCGGCACCTGCCTTTGGGTGCACGCGCGCCGTACTAGCGGTATTTGCACTCGTGCTGCTGTGTATTCGGCTGTCCTTTCACGAGCGAGGCGAGTGAAAGGACTGCCGCCGAATACACCGCAGGACTCGTGCAAATGTGACCGCTAGTACGGCGCGCTTGCACTCATCGGCCATGGGGTTCTGTCATATTATTACATTTTTACCACAGTTTACTTGCATCGAAGCGCGCGCGTACTACCGGTATTTGCACTGCAGTGCAATACCAAAAACATTATGCCATTCCTTTATGTTAATGAGTATTTACCAATTTTGACCCAGAACTATGTTTGTTTGTAAACACAAAAAATGTCGTCTACAAGAGTTCATTTCACTTTTGTTCGATGCTCGTTATAGTAAAATGCATGACATAACCGATTAAAAACTACATAGGGGCGGTTACGCAGGTTCAGTGGCGTAACCTGTGAACAGAAGTGTGTTGTGATTATGCTCAGGGCTGCAGTTCATGCACACATCCGGTACGCGGTTACGAGCTTCAATTCGTCTTTTCATGCAGTGAATTAAAAGCAACGTCACCATTTGAATCATAAAGTATCAAAAAGGATGGCATCAGAAGTATTGACAATCGTGTCGATAAATTCAACTAATGAATTTCTATTTCATAAAGAGAAGTCTAGTACAGCACCATGTTTCAGGATCAGGAAGCTATCCTTACATTCTTTATTTCGAGAAGCCTAAGATTTAACCAAAAGCATTATTATGGATCGCATCAAATAGCTTTTATCTGACTTTTATTGTTACAGCATTCACTTTTGTTTGTGATACTTAACACCACGGTGTTATTTTACGATGTGTTTTAACTTAGGCATTTGTGCGGGCCCATATCGTCGCTGACGTCCTCCAGGTATTCGATATAATGGAAGGACCAATCGCTGCGTTGAAGAAACTTGCAGAGCCTTTCATCAGGACATACGAGAGCGTGTACAACGTCATCAAGGCTATCAAAGAAGGATATGAAGCGATTAAACGAGGGTAAATGGGGCTACGTAATTCTTTATAGTTATCATGTTGGTGTCACCATATAAAACTTTTCTCCTATAGAACAAATACAGAAAATATTACGTTTTATGTACGTTATATATGTCCAAAGTAACTTATTAGAAATCGACTTGTTTTATTGTTTTTTCCTTTCTATTCAAGATAAAACTTTTTCCACTGGTGTAGCATGCTATCGTTTTGATCATGTGCTTTGTAAATACATTGTGGATAAATCTATGGTGGGAAAGACGAATTGTGGCTTTTTGTCGAGTAATAAAGCTGCGGAGAATGAACTTTTTCAGGTATGAGTTAGGGAAAACTTTCCTGAACAAAATATTCGGGTCGAAAGGAGCGAAAAAATTTCCTCGAAAGATCGCTGAGACAAACTGTGGCAGCGGATTTTATCCAAGCACGATGGGATCTGCCTATCCAGGCATAGATTTGGAAATCAGCGAAGGCAGTATCGTAAGTACTGATATGGAAATCCAAATCGACACTTAGGTTATATTAGATTTGACAGTGCAGGATGCAACAAACAGAACAATATCTTCCTGGTATTAGATTCTGTTCTAAATTGCTTTTTTTGCAATGTTGATGAAATTTGATTCTCTTATCAGGGGAATAAATCTTATCGGCAAAGCAAACTTTGTAAGTAATGCCGAAATGAGAACTTGTATTCAGTCGACCAGAAAGTATTTGGTGTTGTTTGGCGCTGCGTACAAGGTTGTGAAGGACGTAAAAACAATAAGAATTCATTGATTTCATTTCGTCAAAAATTTTCAATTATTGTTACCTCACCTATATACAGTTGGTGGCGCCATTCACCGGTGAAGTCACACAGACGGGACCAGCTCAAATTAGAATAGAGATATCGGAAGAATTAAAAGATACCGAAGTGATAATTGACAATGTCGCCCTCTTTGAACAAAACCAAGACAGACTGGTGAGAGGTGTATTCTTTATATTTCCGTTTTATTTATTCACAGCGTTTACTCGCACCTTGCTACAACCTGTACTACACATACAGATCTGCGTGTATTGTACTGTGAATATGGAATTTGCATGTTATATGTTGAGCATAACTGTCGAGAAAGTTGATTTTAAATCAATTCTGGTGGTAAACTAAATTGTAAAGATAACACTATTGGAACTAAATTGTAAAGACAACACGATTGGAACTAATGTGGAATAATTGGATTTTCATATTTTGCAAATTCTTCCAAAGGTGCCATATAGCTGAATGTTGCAATATCGCAAATTACTCATAAAAACAAGTGTGTAATGTAAAAAGAAAATCAGATGAGATGAGATTTGTAGATTACATCTACATTACTTCACCATCAAATTATCCCAAATTAGTTCCAATCGTGTAAGATACATATAAACGAACTCTGTTTGATGTTTCAATAAATTGAAATGAACTTTGAATCTAGTTGACGACGAAAAATACTGAACAAATTTAAGAATCTTCCGTACTCCATACTTGAAGGTCTTCAAGGGCATAACACTTGGTAAAGTGACTTCATCGGGTTGCTATCCAAATTCGATACACATGGCAATGAGAAAGATAGGAACAGAGGCATATGTCGACCCCTCGAAGTATATAGAGAAAAGGAAGATGCTGGTTCCTACTTTGGATCAAGGTTGTGATGAATACTTACTGATACTGAAGGTAAAACAACAATTTTGACCATTTACTTGGTTCAACATTGATTTTAAACAATCAACGAACGACTTCACCCAAATCAGGAGATTTGGAAAAAAAACAAAATTACATGACCAGCGGCTGACTTATGTTCGGTGTGCTTAAATATCGTAGTATTGTCTTCGAATCTGATTTTGCCGAAACCCGCGTAAACTTTAAAAGAGTGTGAGAGATGACTGATGAGCTCATCGACGTCTATTCATCAAACAATTAGTTCCATAAATATCTGGTTTACGCTTACTTATGCTTGAACCACCTTTGTTGGAACTGTTATTATGTGGGCTCGACAACATTGCTAAGTAGATTTCATAGTAAAATGTATATATTTAATAGAATGAAGTAATCGCTGGACCTTCTACCATTACTGGAGGGGGCAAGCAAACAGACGAAAGCCCGGGCCGTACAGGGGAACCTGACCTTAACGACCTTGAACAAACCGTAGCAAAACGTGATGTCGACAGACAGCTTTTTAGGAGGAGCATTTTAAATTCAGAAGTTGGAAGCAACGGCGGAGGTAACTCTTTCTCTCTAACACACAAATTATTACAATGTTGATTTCTGGGTCATGCACACACGAAAATTATTATATTAATGAAAAGGTCTGAAAATAATTGCTTCATTATATGCACCTGAATGAAATTATGATGTAAATGTTGATGCATTCACAATGTAATTTCGAATTCGAAGTTTTTAACCTGTCAAAAGGCCAGTAAAGATGCTCAGAATAGTGTCCTGAATACAATTAAGTTAGAATTTAATGTATTAATATTGATAATATATTATTATATGAATAATATCTTTCATAGCATACATTTAATATCACAGTATAATGTAAGCAATGCACCGTGCTCATGCGAATAATAATAACTACTAATAAACATACGTTTATACGCAGAAGTATTTCGGCTAAAAATGAAGTAATTATATCACTTTAATTAATCTAACGCGGAAACATTTTCTATTTGACGGCCGATTGGAAAATACGTCATTTGTGTTAATAATTTTCCATTTCAGTCAGGCCGGAGGTCATGGCTGTGCGTACTTTGAAATGACTTTGATCGCCATTAAGATTAAATGGTTTAATCCAGTTCACCAAAATGTTTATGTTTTCTGTTATTTTAGATTTTCTTGATAAGTTAGGATTGTCGAAAATAGATGACAGAGGTCCAATTTTCGACTTCAGCGTGAAAGACATTCCCATCAAAACTGTCCTTGAGTTTCTAGCCGACGCAAAAGAAGACGAATTGCTACAAGAGCTTGAATCTGTAATCTCAAGTTTACAGGTAGATATATCTAAACTTAATCAAGAAATGCATAACTCTTCAAAAGAAACGAGTAATAAAAATTAAAATCAATTTTTTTAATATTTTAATTAAAATAATTTCAGAGTGGATGTTGGCAGATTCAGTATTGATTTTTTATCGGTCATACGATACACGGAAATATGCGATAAAATGCAACAATGACATTTTCGCACACGGTTTTACAAACCACCAGTACATTGTTACAAGTAAAGTGCCAGGTTTTTCCTATAATGTATATATGTGTATATCTTTATGCATCTCGAATATCCTAAATAAGTGCATAAAAGGGTATAATGGCACACTAAATTTAGTGTGTTATTATACCCTTTTATGCACTAGCGTAGTAAAGGTACATGGAGTTATAGCTTCATGCTGCATAAGGGTGATTAAGATCCCCTTTATGCAACTTTATGTCCTCTTTAAGCAGCGCATAAAACGAGAGGTTCATCTAGTGAAAGGGTAAAATACATAACATATCTATAATATACGACTTTAGATTTTCTTTTATATACCAAGTGTACTCAATGGTTATATATGTGTATTGCTGTTTGACGGTAATAACGCAGTGAAAAAAGACACATTTCGCATAATAACATTTGTATCTTAGATATCATTATCTTCGAGAGAATTCAAACGACCCGAGACAATGACTGACGAAGAGCTCCGTTTGTCTGCAAGTGCAAGAGGAAAGGACGAGAGAAAATCGTCTAGAGAGGCACTGTTAAGGATATATCGTGAACCCGAAGAAAGTAAGATTTTTTCTATAAACATTATCTTTCGTCCGAGATAACACAGCATACAAAACTGTGAATGTAGCAATATTTTAAGTCTGCATTATGGCACAAATGGTCGATTTGGGATTTTTGACACACTTGTATGTGCGTCTAAGCATAGATTGCTGTAAAAATATCAGGATACGTCGACTCAAGAGGACAAAGCTTCAGAAAAAGAGGAAAATTAAACTCTTTATTGTATGGTTTACTGTATGGTTCAGCTAACATATGTTTAAATGCACCACCGACTATAATTTTAGGCTGCTATCATCTATGGAAGGATATGCCAAAAGACACATATTGCAATTTTGATGAGGACTGCTTCGGTGTACACTGTGGCGTCGAAGTCGGTCTTTACTACTTTCCTGTGGTCGTTCCTGTATCAATCCGCGTTCATTCCTGTTTGATCACTATCACTGTTGCTGACTACAGCACTGATTTGGATATATCGGATCTTGTTGAAGGTAAAAACCTATTATTCACACACACACACACACACACACACACACACTCACACACACACAAATACATTAGTAAGGCAATAGTTCAGACTGTACAAATGGAAAGTTTTGACACAACTATCGAGTAAAAGGAAATGTAGATACATTTTGATACCATTGTCTTATCGGCTCCCATGGACGTCAACAACCAGGAAATTTACGAACATGCAAACTCTTTAGTTTTTATCATAAAGATTTTTAAAAAAGTAATTTAAACATGAAAGTACATTTCCCGACAAGGCCCTGCTATATGCTGTAACATATCATTTCGGTTTAAGACGAAATGACATAGGCCGATACCCTAAGTTCGCTGGAATAAAAGAACGTTTCAGGCAAAAGTAATGATGTATAAATTGCGTTCATTACATGCCTCAATGTAAGTGCAAATCTGTGCATTGATTTGAATAGGAACATCCGCTGAGTTAGCGGATCGTGTTACCGATGTACGGACCGGTTTTCATGGTTACCTGGTCCCGTAAAGCCCTTCGACGTTTTCGACGTCAAGGTACAGACGCTTAACGCTAGATGCAAAATATCCATGCCCGCACTGCTATTTGAGTTTTGTTAAAATCTGTTTGATGCTGTGGATAATGGTAAAATTATTTGAGAATGTCTTGCATGTAAATAAATGTCATAGAGCGTTAACTGTGAAGAGGCAAGTAATGAGAAAATTATTGCCTGGATAACATTGTATTTATGTGCCCTTGCAGCAGAGGACAATTTTGCCCTCCTGGCGTCGGAGAAATTGTCATCTGCTCTCCGGGATATAAACTCATTAATTAAGACAATAAAATTATGCTTTCTGTCGATTTCAGATGGCCCCTTTGACGACGCTGGTGTAGCGATGGACAGAGTTGAGATATTTGACGACGTTCAAGTAGAATACGAATTAACTGTAACCGCCAATGACAAAATGGTTCAAGTAAGCTTATCAACTGAAATTCTTGAAAAACCTATTTATCCCTTGTCTCCAATGCAAAGTTAGCTAAGAAGTAAACAGTTAGACCATGCTATACCGTTTGATCACTTTTCCCTGTGCATTCAATAATAAATGAACAAAAGATGACCTTGCATCGTGCATGACGGTAGTAGAATGTCTTATACTTTTACGATCACACATATGCTTACTGCAGTAAATATTATCATCGTTATTCTTGCTGCAGGAAAGAATCGCCACAGCGTTAAAACCTTCATATTTTGTTGTTTTCAATTCGGTAGCAGGACGATTTAGGCCGAAACTCAAAGAAGTAAAAGACGCCAGAGTCCCAAGCCACCTGGGGTTGGAGACACAATTCAGCCCAACTATTTTCGGCATGACGTACTATTTTCGAAAACGTCTGCCTCTAATGCCGATTCCCGCAAATAATCAAGACATTTACAATGCAAGGCAAACATAATAACATTTCAACCAATGGCGACCTTATTGTTATCGACCAATTTCATATCTTAAAGTGGCACTCCCACTTGGTAACATTTTTAAAACACATTTTTTTAGTGCCAACGGTCGACATTTGACGTGGCGACTGCGCGCTGATCGCGAGATATCGATAAAAACATGTCTTCAAAAAAGTAAAAGTTTGAATTCCGGTGGCCCACCTAAATTCAGCTTCCGAACATCGAACGTTCGGCACTGGGGCCATTGTCAACTAAGCTATGGAGTACGAGTCTACACTGACGCTGCTGTACGTCACAGTACCACTTGCCTCGATGATCGGTCATGCCCCGTGGGAGAAAGCTGAGTCTTACTGACTTGGTGATAAAACGAAAAACAATTTTTGCTGATTCCACCAGAATTCGCATAGGTGACTAGCCCAGTTACGTGCGATGGATACATAGCGGCCACCGCGTGGTATGCATAGACGCATACCACGCGCGCGACGAACAACACGTACTGTGTGGCAGATGACAAAATGTAGTCATCGGAGGCGGCTAATATTTTACATGTAAAAACTGATCTTTATGTGGTATTCGTTAAAAATATAATACAACTGGTTTAGAATAATGAAAACGACAAAAGCTAAGAAGAAGTTTACAAAAACTGACCTGTGGTAAAGGCATAATGCTGTATATAAAGTCTTGGCAGTGGGAGGTAAAATTGCGTCGTTCGAACTTATTATGGACTCCCTAGAATATCGTCAATCAGCGCAACAACAAACCTTCGGGGGATTTCGCGTCATAATCAGAAACGATCGTAAAACTTCGGGATGTGAAAAATACGCTCGGGAAATGACATGTTTTTATCGATATCTCGCGATCCGCGCGCAGTCGCCGCGTCAAATATCGACCGTTGGCATTAAGAAAATGTGTTTTAAAAATGTTACCAAATGGGAGTGCCTCTTTAAAAACCGACGGGTTTAGTGGTGTAACTGAAGCATACGGAGCCATTATGTTTTCTACTAGGAATTTTTTAACATGACCAATAATTGTTCTTTCAGATTGACTTAGATTTAAAAATGTGTTCAAATATAGCAGAAAGCTGCCAAACACCAGTTGCCGTTTTCAAAGGACTTACACTTGAAGTAGGGGGTTGCGACAAAGTCACATTACCTGGTGAAGAAGTTTCTGGTAAGATGAGTTATTGTGTTTCATTGTACTATCTGCTTTCTCACAAATGTGTTTACCGCAACAGATATAACCCTGTTGGTTTTTATCTCTAATAATGTACAATACGCTCGACAGGGAAGTCTTCATGAAAACTCTCACAATTATGTATATCGATTTTTTATTCATGGCATCTTGAAAATAATTCGACAGCATAAAAAATTGACCCTGAATTTCTGTGCACAGACGTTCTTGGACTGACTCTGGAGAAGTTTCAACTTTCGGTAGACTTGCTTGGTCTGGAAGAAAGTAAAATTTCTAAGCTCATGAATGACATTCTGACAATCGTTACTACCAAGGTAAGGTCAGTTGTGTATACCTGCTGTACAAACAGGCATAAGACCTCGGTAATACTGCGAAAGCGATCTAATACGTCACAGAAAATGAATAATGTCTCAATATCTTAGTGATTTGTCTGGACACTTTATCATGACCCTACATAGTGAAGAAACTCATACGTTGAAAAAGCGTTTTATTCCGTCAACATATTCGTACATGACTGGGTAGATAAAAAGTACCTTATGAATGCGGGGCACACTTTTATCTCTTTGATTTTCTCTGGGTCGCTTCACATTCTTTTTAAATATTGGACGATTATTGCACCAAGAAGGGCCTGTTACAACCGATAACGTAGTAAAAATTACCGATAACGTATCAAATCAACCGATAACATAGTAACGAACTAATAAAGTAGTATTTTTTCTAACCGATACCTAGTAAACATTTACCGATAACGTTAATTGTTCCTTACCGATAACGTATCAGCAAATTTACCGATAACGTATCAATGGACCGATAAAGGATTAAATCAACTGATGACTTAACCAATACAGCATCAAAACAACCAATAACGTATCAATTAACTGATAACGTATATGAACAAGCAATGCATGGGGCATAGATAGATAGATAGATCTCGATCACTCAATCGATAGATCGATCAAGCTATCTTCGATGTTCGATAGACGATCGATATATCGATCGATCGATAGATAGATCTAATCATCGATCAATCTATCGATTGATCAATTAATGGGTATATCGATCGATGGAACGATGGATCTGTCAATTCGATAGAATGATAGATCAATCAATAGACTTTTTTCGACTGTTTTCATGGTATTACAACGACTAAGTTGATTTAAATGTTGTCAAACTACTCTAATTGGTTTGAGAAATTGTTTCTAGTCTTGTAATAGTCGCTACACAGTTTAGTTGTATATCATGATAGTTGGAAGGAGATATTTTTTAATTATCACACAAGAGACGAAAATCAGATAGCACACTTGTGTACAGTAGCCGAAGTTCTCTATCTTCTCAAGACTCTTAGATGTTCACTATTTACGTTCAGGTTTTCGATAAACACATTTAAATACCATGAAACTATACTACACTATTCTGAATGCTCATGTTGATTTCTGTATGTAGGTGATCGACTTGATATCAACGAAGCTCTTGAATGACTATGAAAATGAATTCCAAAGTTTTGATATCATATTGTCTGGGACCTTTCATTTCGGTCAAGAGGTCAAATTCTTTGAGTATGAGTATATATTCTCGCTCGGACCCGTACCGTGTAAGTTTGGTAAGTAAGTGTACTGTATTCACCAATCCGCTCACAAAAAATTAAAGGAAAGACGGACGGATATGTAGATGTATTGATGGATGGATGGGTGGGTGGGTGGACGGGTGGACAGGTTAACATAAATCATAGTGGCGAATATCAAGTGGTCAGTCCAACCACTGTCCATATGTGGAATTTGCAGCCGGTACTTCTAAATAATGTACATTATTAATCATATAGATAGTCTCGCGTCTCCTGTCTATGCACACGCACACATGTACCTGAGTTGTGATTTACATTTAAAGTATAGTGCCAGACATTTATGAGAATACAATTACAGTCGGACTCATTGGAAGCAAAGCAGAAGGATGTTTTCGTTTTTAATAGACACAGACGAGGCCCTTGGGGAATATGTAGTACTTGTTTGGTTGCTTCTGCTTATGTTGTATGTACGTTACCGTGTTTATTTCCTTAATTGATTGTATTTTGAAGATACCTGTAAGCTTCCTTGTACAGTTTAAACTACCGAGACATCCTATTATTTATTCATGAATTATATCGATTTCGTACTGCCTCTTGCGTTTTGGTTTAATTCACTTGGCTTTATATGCGCAGGATTTGGATTAGGTGGTTCGTTTGGTGTGACTGCCTCTGCAGACCTGGCTCTATTGTCCATGACGTTGAAAGTAAGATATCATTAGAAATTACAGTATTATTCAGCTTCCTTGGATATTTGTAGATTTTGACCAAATCTATTGTATGCAGTTCAAACTTGATATGATAAAGGGATTTCTATCTTCACTTATGTCGTAGAATTTCAATGGAAATTAACGACGACAGTTGCGTGTCTATATAATTCACCATTGTATTAAATATTACAATGTGTGCGACAAAGGCTGGCAGTATACATATACTGATACACATATTCTTTATTTTGCACTGGTACTTACCAATGCGATTATCTGCTCAATCCTTGGAGTGTAATATGAATAATTTCAGTCACGACAGTTCTGACATTAAGTGTCATTTTACCTCTCTTTATCGCTTAATTAAGAAAAACATCTATAATCATTTCACATTAACAGTAAACTCTTCCATTACTTGGAATCAGCGGAATTGAAGTGACACATAGAAAGAAACATTGACACCGTCATTTTTTCACTTTCAAGTTGAAGGTAACACCTCAAATAGGCGCCCAAGTATGGGGTTCAGTTGGACTGCGTATACCACTCTTCTCCATTGAGATGGAGCTTCTAGGGTATCTCATGACAACGAAGCTGCCAACGCAAGCCGAATTACAATTCGATCATTTTCCGGTCGATATTAAGTAAGTATAATTTCCAATAAAGATCGACTTCCTTCAATATTCTTGGTTTTCCTTCAGCAAATGTTCAGCTTAAAATCGTAAACTATACGTGTGTGAGATATTGAGATTAAAATCACTTCTTCTTCACATTTTGTATATTGATTTTCTCAATTAAAACAGTCATTTAATTTTAAGGAAAACGTCAGGAAGTCCGTGTTACATAATATTGTACAAATGCAAACCAACCACATGCAGTGTAATAGTACATCACAATTCAACATCATTCGTTAACATCTTTGCACTATCCGTGCATTCGTTTTTAGCCTTTTCATGCAAGCTAATTTTACAATATTTATTAACATTTCAGATCTAGAATGGACTTGGTTTTGGTTCCCTTGAAACTAGAGTTGCGTGCCCTCGTCGTCTTTCGTCTAGGAATAGTTAAAAAGGTCGTTTACGAGAAACTGTTGTGGAGTTACACGACTCCACAAATAGAAGCCAACATTTTCAATAAAGGAGACTTGGATCCCGACAATAGTCCACCAACATTCGCAAAGGTCACCACGGGTAAAGTACGTATTCGTTTTACCGAAAAGTATTACAGAGTTTTACCTGTGTGAATACGTCTTGCTGCAAATTTAAATTGTAACTGATATATACATTTATCCCTTGCAAATGTTCTGAATTTTGTCCCTGCAGCTCCTCCTTGCAGGTGATGAGTCGCCTGGGCAAAATGCTATCTATCAAATAACACTCTCTACTCATGTCTTTTGGAAGAAAAACGGGCCGCCCAATGGGTGACCTTTTAATTATAAACTGTAACTACCAAGTTATTCATCAAATTGTTGATCATAATACTCAGCACAAAATGTGTGCCTTACAATACTCAATCTGCTAATAACTGTAAATTACAATAATTTTGCCACCTATTGGTGGTCTTTTAACAATACAACAAATAAATTAACACCAGAAAAATCTCTGTAACATTTTATGAAGATTCTCCCATCTTGTGGGGTCCCAAATCCAGAGCATCACGCGAAACGAAAGTGAAGAGAATGAACAAAGTTTGGAATTTGGCTACAGGCTATCTGAGGTGCTGTGGGAAGGTGGGTGATGTTAAAACTGACCGAGGGTAGAGCCGGAAAATGGCGATGTTGGCTGGTGGACGTCCTCATGAAAACTGGACAGGACATGGCGAACTATGACCTCTGCCACAGATGGCACTGTAGGGTGATATTTGCATAGATAATTACAATTCCTTACAGTGTAACTGCTTTTATCCCTTGCAAATGTCCTACGTTTTGTCCCGGCAGCTCCTCCTTGCAGGTGATGAGCCGCCTGAGCAAAATGCTATCTATCAAATAACACTCTCTGATCATGTCTTTTGGAAGAAAAACGGGCTGCCCAATGGGTGACCTTTTCATTATAAACTGTAACTACCAATTTATTCATCAAATTGTTGATCCATAATACGCAGCACAAAATGTGTGCCCTACAATACTCAATCTGCTAATACCTGTAAATTACAATAATTGTGCCACCTATTGGTGGTCTTTTAACAATACAACAAATAAATGAACTCCAGAAAAATCTCTGTAACATTTTATGAAGATTCTCCCCATCTTGTAGGGTCCCAAATCCGCCACGAGACACATCTTTTGTCGCCCCACAAGATAAAAACCCCATGCCTGACACATGTGAAAAAATGTGTTACTAATAAAAATACTAGGTAACACACACAATAACACAGCAGAACCCTGATGCTTGAATGGTGCTGCAGCCCCTGCGAACAGCCACCCTACAAACTCAAGGTCTATGTTTGATAGCTAGCTGATTGATTTTGAGCATTTGCCCAAAGGCCTGGTGCACGCATGTAGGACTTAAAGGCATTTGACCTCCAGCGACCCAGACACCTGATTTGATTGTCTGAGAGGCCTGCCATGGATGCAGTGGTAGCTGCACCAATACGAAAACTGTGTGTTTTATAAAACTTCGGATCTAGGCCACATAAATGAAGGCAACCATGGGGCTCAAAGTTTGCTGACAAAACAGCGGGCCTGGCCCTTGGCCTCGTCTACAAATGTAATTGTACAGTGATGTCACTGGACAGTAATCTGATGGTTGCATGACTGGGATAACAATCTTGTGGCCGGGACCACCTCGTGAGTGCTTATATGATGTAAATGCCACCTCCATGCTAGAAATTGTGCCCTTTGTGACCCGGAAAGATATTGCTTCCAGTGGAAGTATGTGATATCTGCAGTCTTCTGTTGTGAATGTTATTTTGCTGATGCGAGTGCAGGCATAAAACGCAAACAGAAACATTGCTCGGAACAGTAAATCACAGTAATTATTGCCAAAGAGCTTTTCAAGTGCGTCAAAGCTAATGTAGGACTGGAAGGGTAATGGGATGCCGAGAGACCACAACTGGTGACTGCTTCTTGTAGGACTCCAATAGCTTGTGTATTAAGAAGCTGCCTGATGGATATTCAAGTTCAGAAGCTTGTGAACGTAGCTGATGGCAGATATATAGGTTGCAACTGTCGAGAATGACATGCCCTTCATTTGGAGGTGGGAAATAAACATGGCTAATATTTCCTTGGAAATGGGCAAGGCTAATGCTGGGGGATTGAAACAATGTGAATGAAAAATGGAAAAAGCTGTCCATGCTCTGGCATAGACTCTTTTTGTGGCAGGAGACAATAACTGATCTAACAAATTGCCAAGGTTATGGAGGACTGAGGCCGCAGGTGTTGAGGAATGTCCGTTGCCATCAAATCCATACCCGGTGGAGCCTGTGACCAGAACTTAGACTGCCAACTACCAGTGCGGACGCAGATATGCGATTTTTCCGTTGTTGCTAAGCATGCTTATGCCAAATTCCATCGTTGCTAAGGGGTCCTGGCGTGCGCTTCAGAGCAACATCAGACTGACTGGGTGACGGTTCAGGTAGGTGGAGCTCTCCAAATTTTCGTTTAATTTCGCCAAGTAAGTTTGAGATCGAATATTTTAAGTAATCTTATTTTAAGAATACTGGTCTCCGATCAAAATTGACCGTTCATGCAGTAATCCTCCTCTAAATAATGTAAATATGCCCAAAGAAAACTGACATTACTGACGATAGTGGATTGCATCGTTAGGAGAAAGTTGTCGGTATTATGTCCTGCTTTCTGATGTTAACATTTTCGTCTCACGGCCTTATCTTGAACAATTTTAATAATTTCCGTAACAGTTTATGTATAGGCATAGATTTTGTGAATATCGCTTCTGGAGGAGGTCATTTGACAGTACGATAGTGTTTGAAATGCAGACACCTGAAAACCGGAAGTACATTAACTTTCCAGGCGAAATAATTGATGATAACTTCGTTCACAATATTCATATTTAGTATCACGGTCGTTTAATCCAGTTATTTGTTAGGGAAGCATTAAGTTGACAATCTTCTGTCGCTTACTTGATGTATTATCATGCAGAATAGCTATAACCGTCGCGGTATTTCAAAAACAATACCATGCAAGTTATCCTCGAGCCACAGTCACTTGCTGTTCGATATACGGTGATGGCCGCTTTGGTATGCATTAGAAACATAGAAAGTCGGGAAATGGAATAGCCGCTATACGCACGTACAGCCGAGTTCGGAGACGGATTTTCCTGTCAAAAAGCTATAGTTTACTCAATAACCAGCATCGATGGATTCCAATACGTCTCTGAATCCATACCTGTTATAGTTTATCGTCAATAACGATCTTCTTGCATTTTTGGGTACGATTTCCGATTCTTCTTGATTTTTCTCTCAGTGTTTACAATGTGAAGTAGTATTAAACATGAAAAAAACAAAGTCCCCTTCCTATGACCCGCGTATTTAGCCATAGCAGTGACTATTTTTTAGCTTCACCTGTACACATTAGAGAAAATGATAGTCTAGAGGGCGATGCTGTATACTAATTAGGCTGATAGGGAGTCTACTGGGAGTTCACATCGGATGTGCATTAAGTTTGTGAGATGAGATCCTGTCAGAAACAAATGAGAGCATTTCAGTCGGACGATTCCACAGAACAGCTGATATGGAAGGATGTTTTGTGAAAATCCTGTTTGATATAACAATATCTGCTACTGATATCTGTTAATATATCATGCATGTTTATCCATTGAAGTGATAATTTTCAAAGAGTGTCATTCTTTATACAATTTACGCACTAAATTGTCCTAACAATTGACTGAGGACTTGATAAATAATAATTGACAAATACTTTTAAAACATATGTATAACAAATGATAAATTTGCTGGTTTTTAATATGCATGTATATTAATAAGTGGTATGAATTTATTCTTTCAGACCAACACTACATGGACTGACGGCCAGTGAACGTTATACGTGACAAGACTGAAACATAAAAAAAATTCTTTTTAACATGTCATTACAACAATGATTTATTGCCATTAAAGACATTAATCATTATTACAATCTAGATTTGCTGCAATTTTATGAATTTTGGTTGAAAATGAACTCAAAGTTCCATTATAAGATGGTGACAGTGATATTGAAAATGTAGAAAGCGAAAAGCTGCTTGGTGTGGAAGATTCAGAGTCATTTATCATAAACATCATATGTTGATAGCATTGTGAAAAAATAAAGAGTAATCTGTATCTTCTTGCCAGAATTTAAGCATTTTACCAGTTTCAGCAAGGCGTCAATTTTATAACACTTTCATTTTACCATATTTTGATTATGGTCTCGGTATTTTGGGTTGTTGTAGTCAAAAGGATATGGATCACTTGAACTGTCTTTAAAGCGGGCAATGCGACTGATTTTGAATTGTGACATTGGTACCTCATCCATTGAAATGTTTACACTTCTACAATGGTATCTGCTATCCCATCGCTATAAGTACAACCTAATAGTGTCTGTTTACAAGGGTATTTTGCGGCCGTTCTCCTCCAAACATCCGGGATATAACAACGAAGTACAAAGATCCACAAAGATTTTAAGATTTATTAGTAATAAAGCTCTACAAGTTACATTTGCTAGAACCCAATTATTTAAGCAGTCTTTTTGAGTAATTACCTGTACAACAATTTGCCTTCAGCAATACGAAGTTGTACAATTGTTAGAGGCTTTAAGCAGGTTTGTTACAAATTTTATTGACAAAGCGTTTTACGACACTTTTATTACATGAAACCTGTCTGTGTTGTAATGTTGTTGTTATCCTGTACTCTATCTTTTGTGTGTAAGTTTTCTTTGTGTTTGACCCTTGTGAAAAGAGGCGTATACCTATCATGGCTATAGAGTTAAAATAAAGTTTATAGGGCCTATTGCTGTTGTATTGTTATAAGATACTTATTGCATCAAATTGTAAAAGATTTATAAAAAATACGTATTTTAGTTTAGGTAAATCGCATAACCTCATCATTAATTAAACCTGTACTTTTAGAACAATAATTGTTAAAATAACTGAACTCAGGTATAGCCTTGAAGCTGTGATACTTGTAATTTTTTTCCCTTTCTGGCTCAATATGCAAGTGTGCATTTCAGAAAAATCAGTGACAATCAGTAATAGTTCATTTATGTTTTTTTAGTAAATTTATATTGGCCACTTTAGAGATACAAGGCTTCAGTAAATCGCCTCATTTTTTATGCTTAATTTTCTACACTTTTATAGGGGAGATACTTTCTCCGGCGCAAAAGTTCAGGATGAGAAACGGTAAACGGTAGCCGACTGGTTTTGTGTGAGGCCTAGCAGCTAGGCGATGTTGCTGTGAGTGTGTGGGGGTTCGAATCCCGTTTGGGTTTATACACAGTCCCTCTATCCACAGGGACTGTGGTTTATAGTAAAATTATATTTGAGAAACGCTACAATGAGTATCGTCGCTAGAGGGCAACCTTCACGCATGCGCTTTAGCTGTTATTTTAGGGATTTGCAAGGACTACCTGTACCTGTCAGTGCTATTTTAAGTTAACATTTCCGTCTCACGGCCTTATCGCCAAAACTGAGGGCATAGCGTTTAAGTTGGATGTCTGTGTAAAAAGACAGTGACAAAATCGAACTTGGAGAAGAAACATGTAATGAGCATGACCGGAAAATTCAGGAGTGAATGAGTTGTATTTTCTGTCAAAACGCACGAGACAACATTTTGACTTCGCGATTTTTCTGCGATATAAACTCATAAGACACTAAATAATGTACGATTTGGTAAATCTAACTATTTATCTTTCAATTCGCCTAGTTATAATTAACATAAGTTGAATTCTCCATGAACTACAGGTGATATTTCTTTACAATGTGTAGCGCTAGATTTAGTGATTTTTTTTTGAAATTTTCGCGTTCCATACCACCCACGAAGGAAAATCGATTTTGCGCGTCTCGGGTGTCTGCGTCCGCACTGAACCTGTAACCGTGATAAACAATCAGCAAGAGTGTTATCCTTGCCAGGAAGGTGTTTTGCTCGAAACCTAATGTTGCACCTTAGACATGTCAACACAAGCCTGCGTACCAATTCCATGATAGTATTGTCCTTTGAGGACAGCCGGTTAATGATTTCTGCGACTGCAATGTTATCTGTCATGAACCAAATTTCCTGGTTTGCCATGCTGTGCCCCCAAAGCTCCACAGCAACAACAATCGGGTACAATTCAAGGTAGGTGATGTTAAGAGATTTCCACTTGTGTGGCCATTCCCCATAAAACCAGTGAGTCTGAAATACCCCGCCAAAACCTTGTGATGCCGCAGCGTCAGTGTGCAACTGCCGGGATGGATTACTAGGGGAACTGTGGCTAATGAAGAATGATTTGCCATTAAAGCTACTTAGGAATGTTTGCCATACCAACAGATCCCGTTTTGCTTCACGTCTTAAACGTGTATGGTGAAATGGTTTTTTGAGACCCAGTGTTAAATTGATGAGACGTCGAAGGAATGCCCTGCCTGGTGAAACTACACAACATGCATAACTTAAGGTACCTATCAAGGATTGCAATTCCCTTAGGGTGGCGCAAGACTTGCCTAAAAATTGCTCCACCAATTCCATGCATTTATAAAGCTTGTCCAAGGGTAACCTGGCTTCCATTCTGACTGTATCTAACTCAATTCCTGCAAAACATAATGTCGTCGAAGGCCCTGCTGTTTTATCCTCTGCAATTGGTACGCCTATTTTTGCACAAAAGGCTAAAAAGTTGCGAAGGTCTTTAAGGCACGATTTTCTACTGTGGTTGCAGAACAGAAAGTCGTCAAGGATGTGTATAACCGCTGCTGCTCCAAGTTTGTGAGTAGCAACCCATTCTAGTGACGTACTGAACGCCTCAAAAATTCTACATGATGTGGCACAACCCATGGGCAGGCATTTATCAAAAAAGAAATTACCATCCCATTGAAAGCCTAGTAAAGGGTACTCCCCGGGCCTGATGGGAATCAACCTGAAGGCTGACTTGATATCAGTTTTTGCCAAATAACACCCTTGACCCATTGACAGAAATGCCTCAATAGCATGCTCGACGCTAGCATAATGAACACTTGTTAGCACTGATGGGATACCATCATTCACAGATTCCCCTTCGGGGTATGATAAATGCTGAATTAACCTGAATTCGCCTGGCACTTTTTTTGGCACCAACCCAAGTGGGGAAACCCAAAATGGATCAAAAGGGGGTTTGAGAAAAGGTCCCGCAATTCTGCCTGCTGCCAATTCTTTGTCCAATTTCTGCTTTACCAAAGCGGGATGTGCTATGGCTGAAACAAGATTGTAACAGGTTGTCGTCCTGATTTCTCCAACAAACTCAATTGAAAAACCAAACGTGAAACCATGTAGCAAATATGATGCCAAGTCATTAGGATAGCCCTGTAAAAAACCTGCGAATGAGCTAACTTTTATTGGCGTTGGTAGCTTGCTGGCTGGGAAAGGGGGTGTGCTGTTTGGCAGGTTGTCCTGCATTTGCTTTGGACAAAGCTGTTTGTGATTGCCCTGGCTTGGTGGCCCTGCACCTAGTGACTGGATGTGCCCCGCCACATTTGGAACATTTGTGTTCATATGAACACCCTGTACATGTTTTTCCTGCACTGAAATTCCAGCAGACACCCTTTGCGAGGCTTCCACGAAAAAGCTGCCTATTGTGCTTGTGAAACTCTGCACTTTCTTAATGGGAGTACGGGCCCTTAGGAATAACTCAATGTGAATCTGGTCCCATGGTAAAGGGGTGGACTGTTTCATCAAACGGAAATTAACATCGTAAAACCTCCAATTACCTCCTGAAGCTGCCAAATTACGAATAACTTCCAAGTATTTCATCAGAGCGGGGCCTCATGAGGGAATTTGGAAGTATACACAGCTGCAAAAACCTGAAAAGCTGAAATCCATTTGTCAATCGAATTGATGGGGATATGTTTTTCAGTGGGAACCAACTGAAAGGATGGAGTGTCACTGTCACCTGGATTTTGGACACATAATGTATACTGCTCCTGCTTGGTTTTAGATAGCAGGGCGCTGAACTCAATGAAATCACCAGACCAAATTTTTTGCCTTACTTTGTTGGAAAGGGTTGCACCAAGTGGCACAGACAAGCTAGTGAAGTGACTGACTCCAACACCCGTCAGTTGACCCCCAGTGCCATCAGGGGGCTGTGCAATGCCACCTACAACACTGTTGACGGTGTTCTGCACAGGTTGTACAATATTATTTGGCCTTGCATCATTGCCCAACCCACTGTTACCTGTGATAGAGGTCAAAGAACCCTGACCTGCATTAAGTACTTGTTGTTCACTTGTTGTTTGCGACATATTTTGCGCTGGGTTGGAAGGAACTCCCATCAGCTTGTCGGCTACAGTATTCAGTGCTTGTATAGTGTTCTGCAATGTTGCCTGTAATGCTGCCGTGTTGTTAGGTGTTTGCCCTGTTGATGTTGATGTTCTCTGTTGCCTTGTCACTCTATTACTGGCTGCTGTAGCCACTGCTGCTGACGATGTTCCCCGTTGCTTTGTAGCCCTAGTACTGGCTGCTGTAGCCGTTCGACTTGCTCTTTTACTTGTGGTACTGGAGCCAGCTGCCTTCTTCTGGGTTATCTTTTTGCCTCGAGCCATGCCTATGAGCTAAGAAAATGGAAACTAGGCAAAAAAAGGAAATTGTCTGAGTTCCACTTAAGGGGTTATAATACCCATAGTTCAAAACTTTCGACAGCTGGTCACATGTGAAGCTATTGCAAAACTAAGGCAAAAAGCTGAAATTGCCCGTTCCCTCAATTGGACATATGCACGACTGCAGGTAATGAGGCAAAAGAAAAGCTGTGGTTGAGTGGCAGGCAAGATCCACGGCATGGAGAATCCACTCAGGGACGCTGCCCTGAAAATAAAATACATCCACCCCTTCCGCAGCCAAAATGTCAAAGTTGCATGCCCAGCCGATCCCAACAATGAACGGGAAAAATACAAGCTGAAAAACACAGCTGAATCCAACAATGTGGAAAAATAAGACAGCGCTACCAGAGCAGCTGACATTCCACCGAAGTGGAAAATAAACAAGCTGTAAAAACAGTAACACCCGACATGGGGACCTGTAATGGGCTGTAAGCACCGCAGTAAAACAAGCCGCGTGGGGAGTGGTATGTAACAAGATTCACACACGATTCCCATGCCCTGGTCTGATGCCACTCTGTCGACATTCCGACCACAGCTATACTACAATAAAATTATAATGATCGAAGGCATGGCGACGTACTATGCCAATGCTCGACAAGCGCGAAGTAGAGCACCACGTACACTACGATAGTACCGGCGAATGCCCAGCTCGTTAAGGTGTACCCCATCCCTGTGGAATACTGGTAGCGATGACTGCCATAACCCGACATGTGACCAGAAAAACACAAAGGAAATCCCGCCAAAGACTCCCTCAATTGTTCGTTTAGCGCGTCTGCACGTGCATTGAAGTCCTGGATGTTTTCCGGACACCGGGCACGATGCAAAACCTGGCTAACAATTACAAGTCGAACGCTGAAATGCCAATGGAGATTCTGCACGAATAAAATAATCCTCTGAGCAATAGCCTCGGGTGAACTATACACACTGCAGAGATCGTTTGTACCGAAGTCTAAAAATACTATATCCGGCGACATGTCTCTCACGTACGACATGTTCAGAGAACGTAAGGTACCTCCACTGATACCCCTCACAAAGACACGCACTTCGGATAAACAGAAATTACTGAGTGAGTTTCTGCGCGTATATTCCCCTAGACGGCGTATGAAAGAATGTCCCAGAAGTAGTACGCGGATAGGGGACATGGTGTCTTGTGAAAAAAGGCTTATATAAATACCGTGTGTGATGTTAAAACTGACCAAGGGTAGAGCCGAAAAATGGCAATGTTGTCTGGCGGACGTCCTCGTGCAAAAGAGGAGAAGACTGGGAGAACTTTGACCTCTGCCACAGATGGCGCTGTAGGGTAACATTTGCATAGATAAAATTCCTTACAGTGTAACTTCTTTTTTCTTCACAATTCTCTCCTATGCTATTCCTAACATCTGTCAAAAGTAAATATTAAAGTTGTTCGTGAGTTCGCTTAAGTTTTTTATATAATATTTATGATATTTAGACTGAGTTTTTAATAGTGCTGTAACAAAACCAAGTCTGTATTCTCGACAGGATGACTTTTTATATGGAGACGACGGAAAGCGCGCTCCGCCTCAGGTGACTAACTGTGTCGTAAAACAAGTGCCTGGCAGAGACTATTTGGACCCTGCTTTCGAACTAGCAATAGCGGTGGCTGATGTAAAAAGCGAAGTTGATTTGACTTTCTGTGTGGGGTCCTACAAAAGTGGATGCGATTTGGTGAACAACCAACCAATGGGAGGACAGTCTGTCGTCATTGCACAGGTAAGATATAAGCGTGGCCGTGATGCACACACGTTGCTGTACGTATTTATATTCACCAAAAACTTCAGACTTATTTTCAGGATTTTGCTCAACAATATGAAACATAGATTTGTACCGAAATACTTTTTTAATAATAAATTCTTCAAAATATTTTCTGAAACAATACCCTCAAGTGTGTGAAGAATTGAGATTAAAAAGAGATAATAGGAAAGTATACTAAAGGCATTAATGATAACAGTAAGTGTAATTCAATAAAGGCACGGTATGCATGGTTATACACTTCAACTCCTTCACTATAAAGTTTAGGCGCCACGCCATTGTCAAGTTTAATCTCTACTGGGGCATTGGCTTGCAAGGTTTTATGTATCCGATGTTATAAGCTTACATTCAACAGACACAAAACTCACAATTTAGGGTATACGCAACACAATCTTCTGTATTATAATTTCTCTGTTGGAATATTTTTGCTTGAGACATACAAAAATGTATATATCATTACACCTAATGAAAAGAAAATACTAAACTGAAGAAACTATTTTATTGTGGTTATCGTAATTTAATGATTTCATTGCACGTATGGTTATTTGCTTCAACTTTTTCAACACTTAGATGCAACCGCATCGTTGTTCTATTCAAAGCATTTTCTCCTCCTTCAATGCAGTTGATTGGTTGGTTTTATAATTGATTAAATGTTATTTGCTAAAATGTTTTATTTAAAATGTATCTTTCCTCTTGGAAGATGTTGCCGGGAGGAGTCGTCACACATTTCACTGTCAAGGCAACCGACTCAGCTCATAATGTGGCCATGGCCACTTGCTCTTTGCAAACGTATGACGTTACCTTGCCCGGAGGGAGAGTCACGCCGGAGTTCTACTCGACGAGTAGACCTGACGTACTGAGAGCTAATTCTATTGTGTATGATGATAGTCCATTAGTCAGCCAAAAGGTAAGCGGCTGCAAAAGGGCACCGAACTTTAGAAAGGGGACGGGTGGTTCTTTTTCTTTCTTATTGCTATTTAGTTAACTTTGTTTATAAAGTTTGCGTTGAAGGAAAATGCAATTATAATTTGACGTTGAAGTCAATACGAAAGCCATTAATATGTTTTAAACAGTACACGAACTTGAGGTTTTATTTGTACAGAACATCTCCATTTTATCAAATATAATTCAGGAAAGCAGAAACACTGATTACAACAGCAAGGAGATCGATGTCGTACATTGTTTAATTACCATACAATTTATGTCATAAACGTCTGTTTATGTTTATACGGCGTTCCTGGCAGACTGCACGTTGTACGTACCGAGTATAACCTTTCTAAAGTCGTCCATCAACTATACACATGTAAAACGAAAAAGATGCTTCGGAGAAAGTCGTAAAACCTCCCTCATATGCAATGGGCTTAAGGTAACTACTATAAATACCTTATAGACACTTTCAGATTTTCATTTTTTTTAGTTATAGAGTCTCAAACCCAACTAAAGTATATATTTCCTGAAAGCCCTGATATTTGAAAATCCGAACGTGCACAGTACATTGTCATTATTTGCATAATATTCACGTGACAAACGATTGCCAAACCTTCCAAAATTCGGTTTTTCCTCCCTTTAGCGAACACGCTGCACGATTTCCAGTTGAAATGTGCGCATTGACAAGCATTAGTAAAACCCTTCAAATCGGCGTCTGGGATTTCCTTTATATGCTTTTGTTTCTTTTTTTATGCACTGGTAAAAGCGTTAGACCGAGGTGCTTTTCAGGGAATTGTAATTGCCGCGCAATATAATTTGAATGGAGTTGTCAATGATTGTCAATGCATAAATTTCAACCGGGAATCGTCAGCGTGTTCGCTAAAGAGAGGAAAACAGATTTTTGGAAGGTCCAGCAGAACGCTTGTCACGTGACTATTATGCAAATGACTGTACGTGTGTGTACTGTGCACGAACGGATTTCCCAATATCATGGCTTTCAGAAAATACATACTTCATTTGGGTTTGGGACTTCTATAAATGAGAAAAAAGTAAAAATCTGAAAGTGTCTATAAGGTACGTAGCTACCTTAATCAATTAGATACAATCGTAAATATCTTGATGTTTTTCCTCTGTCAGGAGGGGATAGGTTTTGGATACGGTATATTTTCTGATCAAATTATACCCTGGAATGATGTCACTACAAACGCAATGACTGAATCAGTGGAAAGCCAGAGTGATCCACTTACTAGATTTACAAAAGACAGACTTGGTCGACTGGGACTTGCGCCTTACCAGGTAGCCTCCTATGGTAGGAAATCCGACTGTGCTGCACATTGCCTTCGAATTCCATCCAATAAGTGTCTGAGCTTTAACTATGATTACGGAACCAGTGGTAGATGCGAGTTGCTATCGGGCATAGAGGGATATGAAATTGACCTTCATGAAGTAAGAGACATAACTTATATGGAAATGTCGATATCAACTCGTCAAGAATGTGGTAGCAAAATTGCTTGAATCAATTGTTCATACATTTTCTGATTTCGTTTTACCGTATTCAGTTATTTGGCATTACATTTTGGGAACAGTTAAGTTCATTCCAACCGTATAGATCACAAACCTTAACAGCTCAAGCAGGAGAACAGATCGTTTCGGAACGTTTTAACAATACAAGTTCGTTAAACGACAATAATCAGTACAAATATAAGAGCATTGGTTAAAAAATTACTGCTAATTAAGCCCTTGTTTGTAAAGTCACATGAATGAAATCTTACAATTATTGTCTATCCTCTAACATTTCGTTTAGTATCAATCTATTTGATGTAACATAATTTTAGTGAAACGGTTACCATGTGATATCGTGACGTCCAATACCCCTTGCTACCTGATGTAGAACAAACTTACAAGAATTAAAGCTGTTTCTAGTGTACCAATGAACAAGAATTATAAAAGGTCAAATGTAGAGCTTATGCATAGTAGTGTGACCTTTATATGAATTGATAAAAATGGCAAATTTCATTGCATTTCCATTTTGTGTCCTACAGTCTGGCCGCTTTCACTATTTTGAAAAACTTGGCGTTGGTCGGTTATTGCAACTGAACCACAACAACCTTGACCTCCGTCACCGAGATGTCCACTACATCAACATCCATGCAGAAAACGTTCTTGGTAAGCTCGTCAGTGAAATTAAAGTGGAACTAATGTTACAAACATAACCTCGGTCACAGTTGTCCCGGAATGTTTTGCATTTTGCATTCAGGTTAGGTACATGTATGTTGGTACAGTATGATAGACAATCCCATCTATGAACGGAAATCTTGTAGTTCCTCAGACATCCGTAAACCGTGAATAAGCTTACGATGGCAAACACATTTCCACTTAAGGTGTGTTTCATTAGGATCGATTGAGCAATCTCTACATAGATACGCTATGTGTTTATTGGCTCCGCCATCGTGACGGGTGTCTTTCCTCGTGCATATTTACATTGCCTTTACAAACTAAGAAGAAAATTTACAATGTTGAACTTCATTCAAGACATATACATGTAATTATACTGTTCGCAAAAATAACTTTTTGCATTCATTACAGCTTCAAAGGAGAACAATAAGTACACTACAGAAGCGAGTATTGTATATTTTTATAGGTGCAAACCAAGCTTTATTATATTTAATGATGACTCGAACTAAACTTTAACATTAAGTCCTAATGTCATTTTATCCAAAAAGGATATGACAACATCATTTCATCCAAGCCAGTCATCGCAGACTTCAGTCCTCCAGAGCCCGGTCATATTGAAAATGGAGCGATGGACGAAGTTGCTTACGAACGCTGTGTTGATTACGTGCCAGATGAATGGGAGTTTAGATGTGTGGACACGACAAAACTGAAAAACCACAGGTATAGGCCCCTGATAGCGAATTCGGAAGCAATTTTGACATTCTGTAAATTAACGACTATTGAATTCTCACAAAGCTTAGTCTAGAAGGCCTGTAAGAGGATTGGTGCTTTAAAATTGTAAGTTTTAGAACTCTTGCACTACATTGCACAGTCTCACCAATTCATCTATTTATTTGCAGATGACTCTAATCTTCCCTTACACAATGTACAAACTCAATATCAAAAAGGCTCAGTGTTTTAAATAATCTTGAGATATTAACATATTATTTTTTGTTTGAAAGTTTTACCAAAGTTAAGTTTTCGTTTTTCTGCTAGATTTATCATCGACGGACCAGGTTCTGAAACAGTCTTCAATGGGCACAAACCATCATTTGATCTCAAATATACCAGAGCAAACAGATATATATCAGGTATACGTTGATTCCTTGTACTTTAATGGTATGAGCAATACTTTACCTATTTGAAACCACTTTGTTTCACAAACGCTAATTGAAATTAAAATAAAATGGTCTTACCTTTGTTAACTTCGGGTACAGTTATGTGTATATTATGTTATCAGAATCAATACATATGATCTACGATGTAAAAATTATACAAGGATGACGTTCTCGCAATATTTCATAATTCAGATATTTTTCAAATTTATAAAGCAATGATCTGTAAGTCAGATGATATCTTTTCTTTTGTGCAGCGAATTGGGACGGGTACCACGACGACGAGACAGGTATCTATGGTTACACGTGGACTATAGGCAGTGAGGCTTGTCTTGAAGACGTCCATCCACACAAGGATCCCCATGCCCATTTCTTTGATGAAAGTGAATGGACCCACGTAGGATTGGCAAATGAGTTCGATGAATCTGAGCTCGAAGGTAATCCTCAGTCATGGCCTCTTTCTCATTCAGTGTTGTTCACTATTTCGTACAGGTGTATGTCTGTAGAAATTTCACTTCACTGTATCAACTAAAATCGGATGACATCAGTTAGATTGATAGTAGGTAGTTGACTCGCCGTATTGATAAATCGTTATATTGGCCATTTTTCCTAGATGGACCTTACCATATCACTGTCAGAGCTATTAATAAGGTTGACTTCGGAGGCCCAATGGCAACTACAGTGTGTCACTCAATGCCATACATAATTGACAGAACACCGCCAATAGTTCATTACATTGCAGTCCTTGGTTATGAAGACGAAGATTGCATCATTACAGCTATGTACAATCTCAGGTAGGAACAAAATGTTAAAATTCAAAGTGTTTCCCCTACATTAAAAGCTTGAAGTAAACTCTATTCATATGTATTCTCTTTCATAAAGATTTGTTACCAAACGTAAATTGCAGTGATTGTCTTGTCAAGATTTATTATCCCAATTGGATTTATGGCTTGCCAATGATCGAGCATAGTCTCATATTGTTGTAACTGGCACATGACGATATTCCATATGACAAAACATTCTTCTTCTACTGGGGACAAACAATACATTCATCATCAATTTCAATGGTTTTCACTTTTAGCGATGACTTGTCCCTAATCAAAGAAATTAGTTTTGGTCTCGGTAAAAGCCCAAGGGACATTTATCTCCTGGACTGGGAAAGGGAAGCCAACATTACGCATATAGCCAGGCCATTCTGTATTCCTGATGGTGTACCAGCTTGGGTTAAAGTAAGAGCAATGAACCACGGTAAGACAATGACCTTGTGCTGGTGATTAAATTTGTAAAGAGTTGGCGCAAGTTTGATATCAATAGTGAACCACAGCTATAATTGTTTTAGTAACTGGTCACGAACATGTAGAGAAGATGATGATAATTTTTTGATCGAAAGACTCGTCGCCGTACCAAAACAATTTAGCAAGCTTTATGGCCCAGTGTGTAGGAAACCTCAGTCACGACCAAATGCCTTTGAGTTTCTAGACCCCGGATGTGGCCATAGATGAGGATTTACTTTCACAGGATGGTGATATAGAGACTATGGCAAGTTTCTACTCTCGAGTAAGGTAATTACTCCTCATTGCTCAATTGGGTAAGTGGTTGACTGGTACTAATACTGTTAATTGGTATCTTGCCCGATGTATTAAACAATTGTGAACTGAACACCGGTAATTTTATTTCCATATTACAGTCGAACTCACTACAGTAGGCCATGCACCATCACCAATTATCGTTGATAGAACCCCTCCAAACGCTGGACAGGTATTTGATGGAACTGTTATTGACCACGACGTAGACTTTCAATCTTTCTCAGACAAACTGTGCGTTAGCTGGAGTGGGTTTTATGACGAAGACAGTGGAATCGGTAAGATTCTCATTTAGTCCGTTACTTTCCTAACACTTTGACTATTCATACGTTCAAACTGAAAGTCTTTTAGGCAATACATGCTACTTCTCCGATTATTTACGGCAATACAAAGTAATAAAAAGCAATAGCTACTTTTTCAATAGTACTGAATACCATAACTTAATTGTTCCACAGAAAAATATGTATGGTATGCTGGAACTACCGCTGGCAGTAACGATACCGTCTCACCAATTGAACTGAGTCACTCTGAGTACAGGAGCTGTAGCGAGGACGTTGACCTTGAACACAACACTACATATTATTCTACCATAGTCGCCTTCAATGCAGGCCATAAAAACCTGTGGACAAATGTAACAACGGACGGTGGTAGGTTTTATTTCTATGATATGCTGTGTTTGTTGAACACCAAGAATTATAGAATATCACATATTAAGTCGTAAAGTGCGACGAATTCGGACGCGCACGCGCTTTAGAACGTTTCTGCGCAGATTTAACTCCAGCCTACCGCAAATGGGTTATTTTGTAGCGTATGTATTTAACATCACTTGTCATTGTTGAAATTGCACTTTTATCTAATTTTTTGACCAGTCTCTTAGAAATACATGTGACCTTTAACCTTCTCATATTTTGACCCCCTAGGAAGCTGATTTTTATTCAATATGAGCAAAAAACTAACATTTCTCTCCCATTTACATGGCGCATATTACCCATTCACCTGGAAATATTGTAAAAAGTAGCGCGGTGACACCCTTTTATTAAAAGTGTAAAATAAATGGTATTATGTCAGGATTGTATTCGCCAAGTTTGGTCAAAATGACACCATTCAAAGCGGCAGGAAGAAAGTTCGAAAATTATGTAGTGATATAATTTCGATATCGTCATTTGTAATCGATACTTATGTTAAAATTTCTTTACAAACATCATGAAAACTATTCATTCGATAGATATGGATCTTAAGTGTTGGTATTTATTAAAATTAACTCACTTGCTAAGCGTTTTATAATTGCTTTCTTTAGTTTAAGTGAATTATATCGTTTTTCTTTATTTGTAACGACGCCATTTTAACGTCCGTTTCCATGGAAACGAGCATGATGACCCCCATTTTTTATTTCATTTTTGCACTTGCACAACTTCCAAGAATATTTTTGCAAAGTTTCAAGAAAATGACACCACAACCTAATTTTGACGTAATTCGTAGTAGTTCACCTTAAGTCGTAGAAAGTAATGAAACTTGGGAAACACAAGAAATGTTTGGAAAACTGGAATAATTATGCAGCAGTGTGCCGTTTTCCAGCCATACAAGGGAAATCATTCTATTAAAGAGACCATAATATAATGAAAGCAGTTGCATCAATGTTTTTCCTCTGTCATTTCACATGATTGTATATCTTATTTCAGTAAACATTCATATTCTGTATGAGATCTGGGAAAAAAAAAACAACGAAATAACTTGATGTATATCACCTTTCTTGAAATTATACATCTTTATGAATTCCCATGTTTGATACACTGGCCAGAAGATATAAACAACCTAGGCATATTTTGAAAGGATACCTAATCACCTAAGGTGGGTTAAAAACCTGAACGACTCAACGAAATCAAAGTACGTTTTTCACCAGAATGTCTTTATTTACAGTGTTGTACGACGAAACACCTCCAGAATCAGGATGGATCAAGGACGGAGAAGACACCGAGAAAGATATGGTCTACTCACCTCTAGCGTCAACTGTATCTGCCAATTGGGATGATTTCTCTGATCCTGAATCTGGAATTGATAATTACGTCATTAGCATTTGGAAAACAAATTCACCAGAAGGTACAGAAACATCACTGTCTTTATAATTTCACATGAAACTCAATGCTTACTGTTCATCCTACACGCAGGATGTCACCATAAGTTACAACGAGATATACAAATGGGAAGATAAACTTAAGCAGCCGATACGGCGAGCCGCACATGAATTAAACCTCTATAGCAGCCATATTAGTCACTTCTGCAAGTAACCAACCCCATTGAACGGCAACCTAGGCAGTGGTTGCAATGACAAACAATATCACTACTCTTCAAACTAAACGGAATTTTCTTATTTAATGACATATCACGTTGTATCAAATACAGGTTCACAATCTGCACAAAACATCCACGACAGGGAGTCTCTACCAGCGGCTACCAGATCTATAAAATGGCACCATTTCCATCTTCACCATGGCGACTACGTGTACACCGAAATCGAGGCAGTGAATAAGGCCCGTTCTCCAACTAGGATTTATTCAGACGGTTACAGGGTAGACTTGACGGAGCCCAAATTCATCTTTCTAGGCGATGGCATCACCCCGGCCATTGACCAGAAGTACACGGTAAATTAACTGATTCAGAATTTTATGTCGTAATTGCCATGCTCATCTTTTTAGATGAGGACATAGTGTAGGATTTGGGGAAGCATCTATGCAAAGAAACTCCTACCATTATTTCTTTACCTTCTCTGCCAGAAGTACGTATACCTGGTATCATTAATCATTAATACACTCTGGAGATTATTTGTACTGTAAGGAAACCAGTACTGACTAGCAAAGATGTAACTAGTGGAGTTTGACTCTTGAAAATTATATTCTAAAGTATTTTCGACAATATTGAAAATTATTTAATAAGAAGATGAAAGATGTTCATTAACCAAACTGAGCCACCAAGGCATTTGAAAATGTTTCCCTCGGGGCGACTAGTTTTCCTCTCAATACACACAATACAAACTCCCGCTCATTCATTTGACCTTTTGAAGATTCGCATCGTCATCAAAGCCAACTGCAAATATTTCCACAGTGCTGCCTACCATTTCCGACACGTTTGCTCTGTCCCTGTGCAACGTCTGAAAACGACTGATTCTAATACCTGCCCCGTCAGTTTATAATAAGTTGCTCGATAATTAAAGAACGAAATGTTCAAGTACCCTGATGAGAAAATGTAACCGTCACCCGTTCCCGGCCAAATGTTATCGCCTTTGAAAGTCTTTCGTGAACAGCTTCGTCCTTGTACTTCAGCTTGGCAATGTTACAGGGCTTGTTCATAAATTTTAGTTTGACTTATCATAGGAATTCCAAAATCTTGCCAATATGGCATTCATGCAACAGCCAACTTCATTTTTTTTTAATTTGCAGTCAAGCACATCTCAGGTTGCCGTCAACTGGGACTTTGAAGACCCTGAATCTGGCTTGGACCATTACAAGGTCACCGTGTATCAGACATACGGAGGCAAACGGAAACAGTTTTATCCGAGTGATGGGTAAGTATCAGAATTGAGTCAAAAATAATAAGAGGGTTTCTTTCTAAATTGTTTGACATTAAATATTCTCTCGATGTTCTCAATTTGTGACAAAAATACCGCACAAAGATTTGAAGGATGCGTATGTAAAACTCCTTGTAGCCATATTTGCTCCTCACTAAATACTGGTTACGTTTTTGTTTTGTTGATTGAAAAGCAGTAAAGTCACTAATTTCTTCCCTTTTTCACAAAAATGCGAACGAGAAACAATTTACTATTTGCCTCATAAATTCCCTCAGTTATATATTACCTTGTTGTCTGTCATATCGTTTTATGACCTGTGTATGGCTAGGAGGTTACCTACTAATTTGTTTGTGTAATAAAAATTAACCATAACAGAGCGGCTCACGTTGTTGTTGATGGTAGTGGCACTTCTTGGCAGTCGCCACCAGTATTACGCATGATCAATGGCGGGCACTACAGTGTTCGGGTATCTGCAGTCAACGGAGCCGGCATTGGTAACGTTCAGGACACAGATGGTGTTATCGTCGATTCAACGCCACCACAGGTAATGACATGCATTACTTAGAAATGCAGCTACTAAATCAAATGCAGTTATTTCACCTTGGTTTAGTGAACTGATATGCGTTTACTGGCGTATTTATACAACCCTTTCCCCTTTCCTGCAGATGCTTCAACTAAAGATTGGCGTGCTCACTGCTGCTGAAGAGGAAGAAATATTTGATGACTGTATCATTCAGTCTGACACTGAAGGTATCAGAGGATACTGGGAAGCCATAGACTTTGAAAGCGACATAGCAGTCTATTGGGTTTCCATTGGCACAAATCAAGGTATCCTTTCACCAAATAAATTATAGAAGAGACGGCCGTGAAAATGTCAAGCATGATAGAAAATGTTCAAGTTCAGATCTAAGTCGGGTAATCATTAAGCTTAGCAAGAATGAACTGGCTGCTAGTCACGATACGACTCAACTGGTTATGGTGTTGATTAATGCTTGACATTTACTATCTAAAGCCCCTTATCCTATCAATTAAAGTTGAATAACATGGTTCATTGCACATGTCTTTTCCAGGCGGCGCAGATGTTAAGGAAATGACCAACATCGGCATGTCCAAAGGTGGTTACCTTGATGACTTGACATTAGACAAGTATGACGCAGACAGCGATCATCCGGTGTACTTCGTGTCGATAAAGGCAGAAAACGGCGCGGGAATGATGTCTAATACTTTGATTTCAAGGTACTAATACCTTGATTTCAAGGTACCACACACTTCCCACCTTATATCAATTTATAAAAGTATTTATAATAACCAGCTTGGCTTACTGGAAAGAAAGCGCTTTTCTTAATCAATTCATCGTCACGGACATGCGGCCAAAGTCTTGAGCTCTCTAGACAAATGTTATGTTGACTGAGCATTACAGCCGTTACACATGATCCGTGCTTTGCACATTAAAGCCATTAACTTCGCTGTAAGGTTATCCTACTGTTTTATTTACATGATTTTCATTGCTGGATTTATTTTCATGCATTATTACAGATGTATTAAAGTTGTGTCTGCAGACAAGGTTGGCATGGTTACTGATGGTCCTAATGACGTCATCGATGAAATCAATCACATACATGTAGATGTGGACTACCAACGAGAAGCCGGGACGGCCACTGCTCAGTTTAGCGGGTTTAAAAGCGAGCAACATGGAATCGTCTACTACGAGTGGGCGATTGGAACAAGTCCGAGGTCTGATGATGTTCAACCCTTCATCAGCGATGGCATTTTTTCAAATGAAGAAATGCAAATTGAAGGCGATGGTATGAGATTCAAATAACTGTCCCTGATTTCCTTCGGTAATCAAAGCTTGGATTGTTTATCGGTCTAATGCCAATATTTGATTTGTGTAACCATGATGTTGAACAAATTACCTGAAACTGTTGTCGTTAATTTGCTTCTATTGTAATAGGTTCTGTGTGATTTAGTCATTACGTGGAAAAAAGTAATGCAGAAATTTATTTTATCAGAAAAAGTAAATATTTGGATAAGAGAACAATTATCAATTAAGTAAAAGAAACTAGACGATACTAAAATTTTCCTCGACAGGTCTTAGTGGATCTGGCAAGGCACAAAGCCTCGTACCACTGGATCAAAGTCAGCGGTACTACACGACTGTGAGGGCGTACACGGGTGTAGGAAACGTGTTGGATGCAAGCTCGGACGGCTTCACTGTAGATACAACGCCACCGCACATTTCAATTCACCCGCGACAAGAAAGCAATGATAGCACTGTCACAAGTCAGGAGTCAAGAAGATTTCAGGCACGTAACTGCCAACATATTTCCACATTTTCTTATTATACTGCCCAAATACCTTTTTGCTTGACATCAATCCCCATATTCCCACTTTGTGCGGAGCGTCGCACATTAATCAATCAGTCATGTAATTAATTAACATTTTTCATTTAGTAATCATCCATTGATTGATTGATTGATTGATTGATTGATTGATTTATTTATTTATTATTTATTGATGTGCACGTTTTACTCCACAGAAATCAGTGCAGTTTATATCGTCTTCGTGGGAAATTACAGAAGCTGACAGCGCCATTCTTGTCACGGAATTCTGCTATGGAACTATTCCCGGTTTCTCTGATATCTTCGACTGCACCGATACCACGGAACAGGATTACGTCAGCAATGCTATGGTCAAGCCTAACTCGCAGAGTTTACCAAATATAATGACGCTGAGATCAACCAATGAGGTATGTAAAAACCAAATTCACAACACGAGGCTATAATTATATATGTTTCCACGTCAACTCCAGCCAATAAAATTGATTATCTGGAATTTTGCGTATTTAAATACTGACTAGCTAGCACCTGCAAATCGGTCAATGTCCAAACCAACGTTTTGTTGACGTGCTGCAAGCCTGATAATGTTCATCACGTGTCGTGCAATCGTTCAGATAATGAACTTCACTCAGGTCTTCTATTCTGCTCTAATGTCATCCGGTATATGAACGATTCAATGAATTCCACTATCCATTATCCTATACGTAATTGTTTGCGTGATTTTTTTTATATTAGACGGTAATTTTAAAATTCTCGCTGAAATATGTAAATCATTTAACTCGATATAATTAGGCTATTATTAAAAGGCTTTCATTTCTTATTATATGTTAATCAGAAAGAGCTGTCGGACACGTGAGAAATTTATTCTTATATATGCGGTGTGTCAAGTCTATAAGATATTGGGTGTTGCTTTATTTCGTCTGTGATACATTTTGTCTATGCCACAAAAAGTAACAAGTTTGCATTTATAATTTAAGGATTTTTTCATTTAAGGTTGGCCTTAAGTCAGAAAAATATGATGTGGGCGTTATAGTTGACCATTCACCACCTGTAGCCGGAAATATTGTATGCCAATCATTCATCAGAAAAACGGATGACGTAGAGTGCACCTGGATAAATTTCTACGACAAAGAAAGTGGAATAAGCAACTACCGATTTGCTTTGGGTTTCTCTGAGGGAGATGATTCCGTTACTCCATTTACAGTGGTTACACCATCACATCATGAATACAGAGTGAAGGGTGAGTAATGAGGTTTAGAAAAGTCTGCTACAGATGCCGAGGCAGAAAACCGTATGTTCACAGTGTAATTTGATAAATTAAAAGCCCAGTACATAAATGCTCTGCTGAACATATATAAAGCCCCGACGCATATTAATGTAGGACTTGTCATATTTAGGTCCTTTTGAATCTGGAAAATACTTTGCCACAGTGGTTGCCGTCAATTACCTCGGCGATGAAACTTACGGCTATTCAGAAGCCATCTACGTGGACGACACGCCACCAGTGGCAGGGATTGTTGTCGAAGTGAATGACGTCGATGAAATCAATTATGATAGTCACAGCAATGGTGATGGAAGAGACCTTCCAGGATGCAGTGATTTTAAAAGTAGGTCTTGAAGTAATTACTACATATGCATATGTCCATTTCTTTATGAAATCGAGTGAACACATAATAATAATTATCTTCACTTGTATTTTGGTCAATCAGGCTGTATGGAAGTCGATGCTGTCTGCCAGAAGTCTGTCGATAGAATATTTGTTGCTTGGGAACCTTTCTATGACCCTGATAGCTCCGTCACAAGGTAACGACTACTTTCCTGTTCTAACAACAGATAATGAGATATTCCCGGAGGTGAAAATTATTCTAAGAATTATGATATCACGACTTTTTATTCCCGGCATCCCGTTGCCACCAATTGGAATTGTAAGGTGTTTACTTTTGTACGTTACCATAGATACCAAGTTGCCGTCGGAACAAGTCCTGGCAGTACGCAAATACTGAATTTCACGGACGTCGATACCTCTAAAGGATTGTCCACGCTGATTCGTGGAATTGATCTGTATAACGTCAGGCAGGTGTTCGTCGCTGTTCGAGGTTACAACCAAGCCGGACTTCAAACCACAGCTGTGTCAAATGGAGTGTACATCAGTAGAGTAAGCTCTGGATTGCCACCGCTTCCTGGAAGTTATGTCTGGGATGGTACGACAGACGGAGACGTGTAAGTAAATGCCTGATAGTACAGTATGGTAGTTAATAATTACGACACTAATTAACATGTCGCCACTTAATACACATGAATTTTAGACTTAGCAAAACATTACAGGTGCCAACGTAAAGGTACAATTCACTTTAATTTGCATCTGATTAGTAAAACTTTTTTTCCTTTCTTTCTCGTATGCAAACATCATTCTTTGGAAGCATATTCTTGTCTCATTTGTAAGGAATCATTTAAAACATCTCGTAGTTATAACTTTGAAATTGTGGTAATTACGAAATCAATTTTTTTATGTTTCTCGACATGACGTTCCTTGTAATATCTCAGATCATTTAATAGTATTTGCGTAAGCTCCTGATGGTTTTGTCATATTGTACACTTATACAAGTAACTATTTGTCGTACGTGTAGCTAGCTTCTAGTTTTAATAACACGTGATGAACGAAAACTCAACAAGCTAAAAAGGCACGCGTTCTTGGCCACTGCACCACACCATGGATGCGGAATGTCAGAAGTAGATCAACGATCACATATAATTTGAGAAGAGGGCACTTCATTGACCAGTTGTTAGAATTGTACCATGCAGTCATATTTGACGAGAATTACATGAGTAGTTCAAAACCGCCAACAATGATTTGCTAAATTTAGCGGTGTAAAGGTCATTTTTACAGCCATAATCGGCACCAATATTGGTTTGGGTAGCACACTATCGATCAACTGTTTTACTGTAGCAAAAGCTTTCGAAGGCAACAGTCTCCTTCATCAGATAAACTTGAAGAATGGACATACAAGCACTAAGTCAAATGAATTGTGGTTATAGACAATGCCAAAGGAAGTTGTCAAAGTAAAAAAAAAGAGTTTGAGCAAAGGTATGAAAACACTGTATGGTGAGGATAATGTTGGAACAAGTGAAGGAATCACAGCCAACATAAATTTAGTTATTTGCAATAAGTTAAAAATTCGTTATCTCGGTTGTGTCTTTCTTTGACACAGTAATCGAGATATTGTAAGATTTTGAGTTCTTCAGTCCCTTCGGATAGTGATTTTGCTCTGGATCGTTTTCAGTACAATCGCACGGAAATCACAGATAGAATATCCAGGTAGGTTAAATTATTCGGCAACAGGTTTATGTTATTGTGTTGCTCTGTACATGTATGTTGAACTTGTGGCTGTTGATACGTTTCCGTAGTGGCAAATGTAAACAACGAGAATTAATTGTAATAGTCGCTCCAGCAGGTTACTGACTGCGCATGCGCAGATTCAATTAAAACTATGGAAGTGTACCCGACTTAATTCATGGGGGCCGAATGTTTATGAGTGCTTGTAAATAAAAATAGGAAACGTGCAAACATGACGTTTTCACTTTCATTAGCCAGTTAGTATTATTGTCCACCTCGTCATTGATACACTTTATCGTTATCATCACTCCTAAAAGAGAGAAAACTGTCGTGCATATAAACAAGGACACACATCAAGAACGTTTGGATCGAGCGCTCTCTGTGTCAATAACTCATGCAAAAGTGCCAGGTACAGAACGCTGGTTTTCAGCTTGCGAAAGGCAATTTTGACACTACAGTTGATATTGCAACAATAATGATGCCACATCACGTCGCTTGTTAGGCAGAATGGATTATTATCATGTTACAAATTGCCAATTTATGTCCAACTTCTGTACTGTGTTCATTAAAGGCCTGAGACCTGAGCATTTAGATGTATTGTCACGCAATGTGTGGTGGCCCTACTGATGTATACAGCAAGTAGCAATTACTTCAGCTATTTTATTTTTTTATGAGTAATCATGAACCAATGGAATTATTTAAGTGTTGACTGAGTATCTTTAGAAATTCAATTTTTAATCATAACCCCTGACGCGACACCAAGGGCTGCACCCTATATCATATTATAACAAGAACTGAAAACTCGTCATAAAAAAATTAAAAGTGACAATTACGAGAATCAAAAAACATCATTGCCAGAATTAAAACTCATAATTACGAGTGTTGTTGTTCTCGTAATTACGAGATGTTTAATTGTCATAATTAGGAGAATAAAATCTTGCAACCACAAGAATTGAACGAGACTCCCAGTTTATTATTTTTATTACAAAATGGCAAGAATACGCTTCTGTAAACATGATGGAGTTTTGCATTTTTTCATATATTACGACGTTGTAAATGAGTGTTCGCAACTCTTACATTAGTGCATCTCCTAAGCCTTTTGGGATGACTTTTCTCTTTTTGTGTTGTAAATTCATATGAAGTTGCGGTATACTTTTCACACAACTGGTCACTTCGTGTTTGTATAGTTTGACAACTCTTTGCCTGCAGCATGGAAAGGCTATATCGTCATTTGATTTTGCCAATTTCTTCGCAAAACACACTTTGTGAGATTCAAAATAATGCTGTTTTATCACATTTGGCTCATTACCCAGTTTACTGCATAATATTGCTCAAAATGTACATGAATTTCCAGGGACTATCAAGACAGCAATGACGTCTTGAGTGCCAAGTGGAGCTTTCAAGGTGATCCCTGCAAGAAAACAAAATATGAATGGGCGATATATAGATTTGATGGCATGGTGATGCAGAACTTTACGATAACAAGTGACGGTATGTAATGTTTGATGACATTTGTCTACCGTTAATTAACTGATGGGGAAATATAAGTCACTATTAGAAAAAACTGAAAGTACGGTATGACCCTATTTGTATTTGGTACAATATGGCTCAGTCTTTTCCGTGTCTTCTATCCTGAAGAGTTTTTGTGTATTTCTTTGGTTTGATTTTGATTAGATGTCTCAATCTTTATATGTAATGCCATTTACAATATTTTGAACGTTGCATGCGAAATGTTTCTCCAGAATTTGGAATGAATGACGGCCTAGACTTAAGAGATGGGGAATCGTACTACACGGTAGTGAGAGCGACGAACGAACTCGGCTTTTCACAAATTCTACGATCCAACGGCGTGACAATACAACTGGAACCTCTTAAACCTGGGAATATCAGAGATGGTCCCATCGATGGATTTGACTTGAATTTCCAGGAGTCCATAACGTCTCTGTCGGCAAACTGGGATTCGTTCGGTGTTGACTGTGGAGTGGATTCCATCGATCCAAGAGGTAATCATGGCATTATATATTATTCCTCTTTAAAGCTCCATAAACTCTAAATCTTATTACATTTCAAATTATTTATTTTTCTAATTGTAAAAACAGTTTCCTGTACCGCTTTGAAAATCACAGTGAATTGTTTTACGTTCGAATGATAATACACCTTTTCTGTGGGACGAACTTTGTTATTGGTGACTACATGTTTAGTCAATACTATCATTCATTTCAGTGTTAACAATAACATCGCACATTTACACGTTGCGCTCTGTAAGCAAAACTGATGTTATATTTTAACACTTAAGAGAGAGCGAGGGGAAGATGTTCGTGTTTTGAGGAAATTAAATGCTGTCAAAAGTCAGCTTGTGTCCTTTAAATATATACAATTCATCTTGACACCAAATGACACCAACATTGTCAGTAAAATGACTTTTTTAGGGAAATGACTTACTTTAAATGTATTGGATCAATATTACTGGGAGAAATCGTATGTTTGTAAACATATTATGTCCATCAATCCCAGGGAGCCACTCTGAACAAACTGTCGAATTTTCCAAAATTCAAAGGGCCTCTTTTTTCAGAGCCAGTATTCGGTCAAATAATCGACCATTATGAAGTAGCCATAGGAACGGACAACCGATACGCAAACACCAGAGATGATCTTCATCCCTTCGTAAATGTCGGATGTAACACAACCCACACCTTCAGCGATCTTCCGCTTGTTCCACGCTCTCAAGTCTACTACATTACCATTAGAGCGTACAGCATATCCACAGCAATGGTCGAGACTACTACGAACGGTATTCGGGTTGGGTATGGTGGTCAAGTGTTGTCACCAGGAGAAGTTTCCATGCAAAGGTGAGAAATTTATTACTAGGTGAGAATTCCCCCAAAGGAAGCATTTTTTTCTGTTTTGAGTAAAGCAAGCCGTAAATTAGTTATTGCAACTGTACAGGACAGTTACCGGTTCGCCTTCGATTTCCTAAAACCGGATAGTTAGCAAAATGAAACATTATTATGTCATTGTGATACCAGTATAAAAACCCCATAACAACAATATATTTCAACAGATACGTGTCTTCTTCGGATACCATTTCGTTGACGTGGAGTCAGTTTGAGTTTGGAGATCCAGTGCTGTTTTACACTTGGGGTGTCACTCGAAATGGCGACTTTCTGAAGAATATAACGTGTTTCTCACTGGTAAATATTTTGTACATACTGTAGATGTGTATTTTCATAGACTTGTGAACAGCTGAAAAGACGTATCGTCAGTAAAGTGATTTTGATAGGCCAAAATATTGATTTGTTTCTGGTCATCGCGCGCATCATTTCAAAGTGTGCGCGTCAACTCTTTTTTTTCCTGTTTTTTCATTTGCCCCTATGGAAAAAAGTGAAACATATCAAATTCCACCAAAAATAGAAAAAAATGAAAAAAAATCGCGTCGCCGCATCATTTTTGCCAAATGTCAATGACCAGAAACAAACCTGTTATTTTTGGGGGCCATACATATAAGTGAAGGGCACTCTTGCCAATGGATTATACTATTCCAAGCTTGCGTTATAATTGAGACTATACAATTTCAATCGTGTGACCTTGTTTCTTGACTCTAATTTGAAATCGACAGAAAAGTTAGTAGATACACTGTCGCTACATTTAGTACGTATGATACTAGTATGTATCATCGGACAATCAGAATCAGACGGCACAATACAGTTAGAGTTACTCTTATCTTCGATACTCACAGGTTAACAGTGACCTTTCCACCTCACTAAAATGCGTGGAACATTTTGAAACATTTTATCACAGAAATTTATGAACACTTTGTATTGCACTTTGTATTGCTTACACGCACTTACTTTTGATACTTGGTTTTCCTCAAGGGTTGCTTCGTCATGCAATCCTATAATCATATTATTATGGTACTCGTCAAAGCTTCCTTATGTGAGAGGAGAGAGTGTTATTGTGGTATATGCTCTCTAATTCATCTCCCTAGTAAGATGGTTTTTAGTGAAATGTATTTGTATGTGCATACAATACAAGCTTTAATGATTTCTTTTTTCATGAATGTGACAACCCCCTTTATCTGATGCAGCAAAATTTTGATGCAAGTCGCACGGGGGCGTCATATGAATCACAGTTTGATGTGTATCCGTGGACTAACGTTGGTAAGGACACCATGGCTGAGGTGACAGATTTACACCTAAATCACAAAGACACATACTCCGTCGTTGTCATGGCTACTGATGAATCCGGCCAGTGTTCCATGTCTGTAAAAGATTTCACTGTTGATTTGACCCCGCCTATCGAAGGCAGCGTACAAATAGGAGCATTTGGAGATGAGGTAAATTGTTTTATCAATCAATCAATCAATCAATCAATTGATCACTCAGCAAGGTTTACATAGCGTCAAAATAAAAAAAAGTGTCCTGCTCTGTTACGCTCAACGGCTAAACCAGACTGTATGCCCTGGAGAACATGTGCGTTTTCAGTTTTCGTTTGAAAGTTCAAAGTTTGGGGATTCTGTGATATCGAATTGTATGAGTTCCACAGTTTAGATTCAGCGTGTGAAAATGCATGGCCACCATAGGTTATAGTTTTGTAGGTTGTAGATGTTACATGTTTCTTAATAACGAAATGTTGTAGTCAATCCTGAGACGTACTGATAACCAATGGAGATGGGTGAGAACTGAGGTGATCGGCGCAAATTTCTTGATGTGTATGATTATTCTCGCTGCATTATTTTGAGCTTGTTGAAACAGGCCCATTATGGTATCCGAGAGTCAATGAAGAAGTGAATTACAATTATAATAGTCAAGTTTGGCTGTTAAAGCTGAATGTATTAAGGTTTGTTAATCTCCTAAATTGTTTACTTGTTTAATATTCTCATTTGATTGCGATATGTTTATTCTCTTACCATATTGTATATTCTGACTTAAAAATAACCACTTACTAATAACTATTTTCTATGCAATTCTCTGTCATAGGCGGTAATGTATACTGATCGTGAAGATATTCTAACAGTGACGTGGAGAGACTTCTACGATGATGAAAGTGACATTGATTCCTTTGCAGTGGCCCTCTACGACGGAATGACCTGTGCCGGAAACGTCCAACCACTGCTTCTTCAAAATTTCGTCGACGTTTTTGCTAATGACACGGAGTACATGTTTTTAGATCTAACACTGAGGGTAAAAAAATGACATATAAAGTTTAATCATTAAGTAATCACGTCACACTCCGATCTGTTTAAGTAAAAATAGCATGCGACATGATGACTTATTGTACTATTATATCACTAGTCTTCTGCCACTACAAATCTAAAGACTTTTCTTTCTTTAGTACGTTGAGTATTCCGGAGCAAGAGATTAATAAAGGGTGTATCGTTACAAATATCGAGAAAAGACAGAACATTTGCGCCATCTGACATTTTGTATACATGATTAATCTTGAACTTGTGCACAACGTAGACTTGAATGACCAAAATAAATATCTGTAGCCCTGGGTTCCCAAAAATTTATTTTATCACTTTACAGGTAAACCAACCGTACTTCGTGCATCTGCGTGCTACAAACAAAGCTGGTTCATCCACTACATTAGTTTCAAGACCAGTATTCGTCGATCTGAAAGAACCTGTAGCGGGGTTGATTAAAGATGGTAGGGATTTCAAAGTCGATGTCGACTACCAAAGTGTGACGAATGTTCTCGAAGGTTAGCACATTATGTAACTTTTAGAAATTTTGATGAATTGCAAGGAAAATATCGTCAGAAACTTGTTTTGGATTTGCATATTTCTATTCTTTCGTTTTCATACAACGTCTAGCTTTGACCGCAACTCACGTTCCATTATGTGCCACTTAATGTAAAAAGTCGAATATCCAGCAGAATCCGTAACACTGAGTTGTTCGCAATATGGCAAAGTGCTCAGTTGATATCAAGGTGGGTTTTGTCTTAACGCAGGTGTCTTCTTGCATTTACCAACATCTGAGGGAAGATCGTGTCCTAGTAGAGATTTCTCGAGTGATAAATTTACTGCAGATAATGGATGGCACACTGTCAACAGTCACGGGGTCTGGGGCATAAGTCAAGAAGATACCGTTATATTCAGACCTAGTCAGGTATGAAGTCGTCCGTTTCATCATATAGTGAATTTTCATAGTTTGCTGAGTTTCTACACTCGCTTTGCAGAAACTGTCCTTTCAGTCGATGGAAGCTACAGCGACAAAACATCCTGGCGATGTATTCGGATACAAAGAAACAATTTAATACAGATACACCAAATAGCAACAAGTGAAAACAGGAATGCCAATCTTGAACCTGTCAAATTATGTATGACAAATAAGTTCTGGTGTTGATACAGAAGCATTAAAAAAGGGCAAACTTTCATTGGTTGACAACGGTGATTTTGCGTGTCGGTCACTGGAGTTCCTGTCACCTTACAGGTTGTCACCGGTAATCAAAACGATGACTTGTCAATTACTATCACACGTGACATTACGAAGGACAGGATGTACTCTGGCGCAATTTACCAGACAAACCCCGATGTAACTGGAGGAGGGAAATATTCGGTAAACAATTTTGTCTTACATTTTTTTTATATTATAATTTTGAATGATGTTTCTGTAGGTAGAAAGGTCAAATTATCATTAAGGTATAATTCGATAATTTATTTCCTTTTCACAATCCTTAAGATCGATATAATCGCAGCGTCCAGTAATTTGTCGGCCATCACTAGTGTGGTGTTCTGGGATGGCCCAACAGGCATTGTTGGTGACTATAACGCGCCACTTTTTAGAAAGGAATGGTTCGACGGCGATCGTGAATATGACGATTGTGCGCTCTGTTGCAACAGAAACACCACCCTGGATGGAGGTAACTGTACTGATATCGTACTTTAATTAGATCAAACACAAAAACATAAACATAGTTACTCAGATACACTCACCCTTATTCTTTTTTTATGTATTGCATGGCAAGAAACGGGTAGATACAATTGTTTAGCATATTGCACGCCCAACGACCGTTAATGTGTCCTGCTAAATTCAAAGCAGTCCCCTGGAAAGGGATCCAGATCATCGTTTAGCATAGTGCGACACAGGACAAAATCACTGGATCACATTACTATATCAGAAAAGCTAGGGATGTTGCAATTTTGTCATAAAAACTATTGTAGGCAGCTAATATACTACAAGCACACACACATCAACACTCAGCTCTTTAGAAATACAATTACAGGGCTATGGATAAAAATATCATTCAATACACTAGTACTGTTTAATGAATAATTATTGCAAATCATCGTTAGGTCACGGTAACATACTGAAGTACTAAGTCTTCCAATGTCAAATACATGACTAGGATTTACGTCAAGTTAAGTGACTTCTAATGCTGGTCATAATTGTCTTGTATCTCTGAAGGTGGTACATGCCTGTGCAACTGTACAGAATATTTTGACCGTTTACGTACCAGTACCGCCCCTCCCGAAACAACCAGGATGACGACATCGGAAGCGCCACCAACGACCACTGTACCATGGGAAATAGAAAATGAAGTTCCTCCCGATGATACATTCCAGGGCGACGCCAGCTTGAAATTAGTGTCACACCAATCTATGGGATTTCAACTTCATCCAGGTGAGAACGTGAATTCAAATCTGACTCAAAGTACTGTTTAGTTACTCTGACAAGTTATCAAAATGGAAACAACCGTGAACCATGATATGTCTTAAACGCGTACACTAAGATACCTTAGGGACTGGTCAGTTTCTTCGGCCTGGGGGGGGGGGGGCGGTGGATTTTTTTTTGCTGACGTCAAAAAGTGGCTGACCCTCCCTATTCCAAATTTTGAAAACAGGGTGACCCCCCTATTCCAAATTTCAAAAACAGGGTGACCCTCCCCCGCGCGACATAGGTAAAACAAAAGGTGGACATAAATTTTATATATATATATATATATATATATATATATATATATATATATATATATATATATATATATATATATATATTACGTTTTACATATATTTTAAATAGTCATTCTATGTTTTAATGAAATTGTTGACATGTCAGTTGTAGGATAGGAATTTCAAAGTGTCAATCTTAAAGTTTGAATACAGTACATTTTGAATGAGCTGTATTTTGAATGAGCTGTGAATGTATTTCACACTTTCTATGCTCTTTAACCAGATGTCCTGAACTGTTGTACAGAAATGGATGTCAATCATTAATATCAAAGAGGAAAAAGCAGTGAATCAAAAACTTTTATGGGTGTTAAGACTTGCCAACCATCCAATTAAATCTCCTGAGGAGCCATAGAGAGCTTTTGTAGCCAAATCTGATGTGTACAGTGTCTGAGAGGACCTTTGAAACCATAAAAGCACAGCTAATAATGACAAAAACTGCCTTTTTAACTGTTATTTTGTTCATAAAAAAGCATCTTTCTACAGAAAACCTGAGACACAAAGGAAAATAATTTCATCAATGAGAAGGAAAGATATCTTGTCATTTTTCTATCTCTAAAATAAGTCACTGTATCAAATATATATTGTGAAATAATAGTGCATGTTGCTTTCTCATACTGAATTCTCATAGAGAGAACAGAAAAGTATCAGGAATTTGTCATGCTTTTCATATGAACTGCAGATTTCATAATGGTACACTTTCACTCAGCAAACATCAAGATATCTCTGGCATATATCTCTGATTTATTAAAGTATGGCGCCCAAAGGGCGCGCCGAAAAATATGAAACATCCTGATATCTCTGATGTATATGCCTTGTATATTAAAGTCATGCACCTGAAGGGCGTGCTGAAAAATGTCTGATATATAAAAGTAATGAGCTTGAAGAGCACGCTGAAAAATATTGACCATACAGATATCTCTGATATATGTATGCTTGATATGTTAAAGTTGGGCGTGCTGAAAAATATGACTGATTATTAAAGTTACGCGCCCGAAGGGCGCGCCGAAAAATACAACTGAATGATGAAATTTGTGGCTGACACTAGCATTTTAGGCAATGATGAGCCTGTGTCAAAATTCAAAAACACACTGACCCCCCCTATGTGGCATTTCAAAAACATGGTGACCCCCCCTATCACCGAAGTCAAAAACAGGGTGACCCCCCAATGAATCCACCGCCCCCCCCCCCCCCCCGGCTGAAGAAACTGACCAGTCCCTTGTTGCTGCCTCAGGTACCAAGATACCGAGACAACTTTCACAACATTACAAAAAATCAATGTGCGTATTTTTGCTTGAAACTTTAAGACGAAACCAACTGAATGTCTTCTGCAAAGCCATTGTAAAGATGCAAAGGTGATATAATATCTTCTATGGATTGGTTGCGCGCTCAGTCTGCTTTTTTGTGCGTTCCTCAGAGTGATTTGACTGTGTTCTTAGCGGTTTGTGATTTAAACCTCCTCACTTTGTACATGTTTACATGATGTTCATTTTTATGGAGAAAGTCTATATTTTTTCACAAATGAATCATGATTCTCAATAACAGCAATTGAAGTTGACGGGGAAATCAAACATTTCATCGCAGTGTGGTTCAGACACCAGAACGAATCAACTGAACCCGAAAATTTTTTTATCGAGCAATTGGATTTCGACCCGTCAGAGGCCTGGCATTCCTACATGATGGAAGTCACTCCCATTAAGGTAAATGTGCATTATCAAAGTGTCAATTTAATGACTAATACTACATATACATAGATACATTTATGTAACCCAATACACGCACCTTAATACACGCACGTGTACAGATACACTAAACTATTGAGCTCACACTTCGCACTTTATTATTCACGCTATTGAAGTACACTGTTGTTGCCCTGTTACCAAATAAAAATTTCCATGAACTCGGATTATTGATGAATAAATGTTCAACAGCAAGGCTGCGAGCATCTTGCATTTTATCTTAAATGTGAATATGCATAGAATACTAAGACTAACATGCGTATGTAATGTCAATATCGAGTCTGCATTGTGAGATTATCTAAAAGTTTTCTTTCGGTAACAGAATGAACTTTCGTTCGAGCTATACATTGATGGTCGGTCCGTAGTGTATATGTCTGGACTGGTACCCTTCAGTGAGAACACACAGTTTACCATTTTTGTGAGGAATTCAAATGGAAATGTGGCAAGTTTTGATGACGTGTTTAATCCACCGTCTACGACAGCTTCATTCAGAAACATCAGGTGGGCATATGCAATGCACTAGAACATTCTGGCAGTTCAATTATTATATTTATAGGAATCCGTACAGAGTGCAATTCTGAAAGCAGTGAATTAATCCTCGAGGTTCACATTTCGTAGTGTCCATGATTAAACGGACACTGTATTCGGCAAAGTATCCATCTATCTCCAGTCATAATCTCCCTTATTCAATGTCTGGTAAGAGTTTAAGGTTCTGGAAATTTCTGGACAGTTTAAGTCCTTCACTTAGGCTAATATGTTCGTCACACGGTGTATAGCACAAAACGACGTATATTTGTAGACTATATACAATGCAGAAGAAAGTTTACTGGTTCCAAGTTAAACGTAATAATATTTCAGCACGGAGATGCCTGCCTCAATATAGAGTTGGCTAAATACGGTGATTTATTAAATATCTTATTAAGAATTAATCTATATTGATGCAGCTGAACATTTTGATATGTACTCTTTCATCTTGGGACAGCGGGGCTATCTGCAATCTTAACAATAGCAGAATACAGCAACATACTTGTATTCAAAAACTTCTCTCGATGTTGATTCCCGCATTCAGATTTCCACCGTCATCAGACGCCCTATGCAGATTTGGTGAGCCTTTCCGTAGTGGTGACAACCCAATCATAGCCTTCTATGCCGGCATTGGATCAGAAAAATTAATGGATGATGTTGTGCCATTCTTTGAGGTTCGTACTTATATATTCAAAGTCCCACAAGAAAGCAAATATACCCAACATGGCCGGCAGAGTCTGACGGGCCACATACATAGATTGTTGGTAACAGGGTCATTACCATGTCATTATGCATACCTACATCTTTTGTAGCCAGCTGTCTTGTCTCCCGAGATAATCCCTGTACAATAAATGTCTGGCTCAATGTCATTTTAATTTCTATTGCCACCAGCATAGACCTGTCACAAATTATATAGCAAGTGTTTCTCGCATAAGAGTATGTGAATTGTCTTTGCCTATTTATATTTTAATACAAAAGTACCTTAATGACTAAGTAAGACGGGCAATTCTGCCAATGATCAATAACAGTTGCTCAGCGTAGTTAAAAACAAATTTGTAAATTTTCCTTTACATAGATTGAAGAGATTGAAATGTGTTCTCGATACTTTATTACTGTTTGGAGCTCGCTGAAAAGTTCTCCGTCTTCTCGCAGGTCAACCACCCGTGTGTACCCTGCAGTAGTCCTTGCGTCAGTGGTATTTGTGATGAACATTGCTCAACCACTGTAGCAAAACGACACTTTGTCAGAATAGACAACATTGAGTTAAGTACCAACAGAACCGTTGAAGAGGATGGTCAGCTTCAGGTTGTGCCTGCTGTATATTACATAACCGTTAAAGCTGTCACGGGTAATGTAGTAATGTTAGACTTCTGAATTAATTACGAGCTTTACATTTGTCCATGGGTGGTTGAGTGAGTAACCCAGTCACGATTTCTCTGAACATTTGTAACAAACTGTACATGAAATTTGTTTTAACCTGGAAATTGTGCCACCTAATACGCCTGAAAAGTGTTTTTTAACCCACATGTGTAGTTAAAGAACAACAGACGTGCGATGTTTTTGTTTTCTTCAATTTTAAGTCAAATTCATACGAATAGCATATAATAGATGGACACTTTCGGTATCACAGGTTCTGGGCGATATGTGGTGGCGTCCTCTGATGGCGTATACGTTGATGATACCCCACCGATCTTTGACTATCTCTATCACGTGGATAAAACTTGGTCAGAAGATGAACCCGTGACCTTCCAAGGCAGTAACTCAACCATTGCAGTACGATGGAGTGCATATGACATTGGAAGTCAGGTAAAAATATCTATCAATTATTTTGCTAAGGACAGTAAGTTAGTCTAATCACAATATATATTACTACACAAATAGTAATATTATTCCGGCTCGAAAATATTGTTACGTCTTTTGTTAACCCGACAAGTAATGAGCACGATGATTTATTTGAAAATTCTTCTATAACTGTTGTTTGTCTTACAGGTATATGAATTCAAATGGGCTATCGGTACTACACCTAACGGCACAGACATACAAGATTTTGTCTCGGTCGGACTTGACAACTTTGCTTTCAATGAAAAGCTTGAGGGAGTGCTTGAAGATAGGAAAACTTACTTTGTAACTGTTCATGCCATCAACAATGCTGGCTTGAGTACAGTTGTAATTACCTCTGGTAAGTTTTTTTCTTTTCCCGGGGATTCACTTGACAACTCTTCTAGCATAATAGTGTCACGAGAGTTGGCATTATGCATAAATTTAATGGACCTCTGCTTACCGTTGCCTACTTGTGACTTCGTATATCCTTCAGCTAATCTGAGTCATTGAAATGCCTTTCGGTAAACACAGTAATGTGATACGAAAAGAGAAATACAATCCAAAATGTGTAATAATACTATAATAACACACATTGCATCAATTGATTGATGTCTCTGCTAATCTGCGATTCAATTTTCACCAGGTGTTACCCCGATTCTTACACCACCTGATGTTTCAAATAGCAGCATCACTGTACGTTGTGGCGATAGCAAACTTTCGGTGTCCGGCCTTTGCGGCGACCAATCTGCGACAGGTCTGACCTGGGACGAGGTTGAAGACGACTCTATTGGAGCCTACTGTAAGTATTTTGATACACAATTTCACTATGTGTATAAGTCTATTGTCGAAAAGTAGAATTTTTTTAGTAAATTTTCCTGAGAGAGGGGTAGCCAATAAAATGTACTACTGGTTCTACATGTTTGAAAACAGATACATCCGATTTATAAAGTTAAAAGCTGGATGGAGTCATTGAGTTAGAAATATACCTTCCGAATTTACAAATGTAAAGAATATATCTGTAAAACCAAATAATAGTACTATATTTGGGTCCAAGCTATTTCGGATCAGATATTTAACAGCCTGATTTCACACAATCGCAATGATTTAGATATTGCATTAACATGACTAGTGGCACCGCGTGTTCGGTTGCGTGAACCACCTTAGTGGCAATGAAGCGTTCTTTATATAGCAACTAATGTATAGCAAGCATCTGTGATCCAAACATTATCGGTCAAAAGTTACATTACATGGTCATAGCTTGTGTACGGTAAACATAGCACTGTACAGGAATAGAAAGCACAGAAAACAGCACTGCACATCATGACTGTACAAACAATGAACAAGGTATCGGTACACATAACACACTCAAAGTCGCACAAGAAAGATTTATTCGCCCCAGCGGAAAAAATTCAGAAGTGATGCCAGGTGTTGTGCTATGGTTTACAGTGCAAGCGTATCCTGCCCCTCATGTGACATCCGTCATACACCGAATTGGTCACAATCTACAGACTAATATCACTAATTAATGCAAGCAGTAATAAAATCAGCGATCATTCGTCTAAGAGACTTTCATACTCATCTACAAGACCATGACACCTGCCAAAAATTTGTTTTAATGAAGAAACAAGCCTTTTTGTCATGTAACCCCGATTCCCAAGTTTGCAATAGAGATGGTCAAGTCTCTCAAAAATAAATACAACTAATGGCTCTCGTAGGTCTCATGAATAAGCTCAGATATGAATACCCCATCAACTGGCGAGAGTGGAATGTTGCTTTCTTGAGTGGGAAACTGATGATAGTACAGTTGAATAATCTGTCTTGCGGTACTATATAGTAGAAAGGTGACCAAGTTGACATACATACATACATACATACATACATACATACATACATACATACATACATACATACATACATACATACATACATACATACATACATACATACATACATACATACATACATACATACATACATACATACATACATACATACATACATACATACATACATACATACATACATACATACATACATACATACATACATACATACATACATACATACATACATACATAGATACATACATACATAGATACATACATACATAGATACATACATACATAGATACATACATACATACATACATACATACATACATGCATGCATGCATGCATGCATGCATGCATGCATGCATGCATGCATGCATACATACATACATACATACATACATACATACATACATACATACATATATACATACATACATACATACATACATACATACATACATACATACATACATACATACATACATACATACATACATACATACATACATACATACATACATACATACATACATACATACATACATACATACATACATACATACATACATACATACATACATACATACATACATACATACATGCCTTTGCATTTGTCTTCATAAAACAGTTATCTGATGTGTAGATCAATCTGGCATTTATGAAATTTTGAAGATAATGGAAGCCTTCACACACTTCTACTTGTTTATCATGCTTTCTTCTTCTAAGATTTTTCGATCGGTAGTACTGAAGATACCGACGACGTGTTCCCGATGTTTCAAGTTGGCCTCAACGAATCAGGCACCGTGGAAATCATGAATGGGGCAATTCATATCGGCGGTGAAAAGATTGCAAATATTTCAGATATCAGAACTTTGTCTGATGGTTCAGAGAAGGATAAGTCGCCTGACGATACTGTGTATAAGAGTCGTTTTCTTATGGAGCCGGGAAGGTAGGTATCGTTTGAATGTATACATCAGACATGTCAAGAGTATTATGGAAGTTTGCATATGCATCTGTGAATTGGGAGTTTAAATTGAACCATCCAACATTCATTGTCTTTTCAGAACCTTGGTGTCAAAGATTACAGTTTGTAATAAAGGTCACTTTTGTAAGAAGATGGCCATGTCGAAGACGACGATTACAAGTAAGAAATACGTCTAAATTATGCAGCACTTTTAGAGTAATGTATTAACCTGTCCCTATTGTGTCAAAGTCGTGAACAGAAAAATTCTATACCAAAATCTTCTATTTAGGAAACAACACGAGTGCATCAGTCCTACAATGCAATGGATATCCTGAGTATAGATGATTCTCTGAACCTGATAGCATGATGTATTGTTTTCACGAACAATAAAATTTAAAACCGAATAATTTTCTGACATTAATAACTTAACAAAATACCGAGTTGAACGACAGACATTCAGTCAAGTTGGTCAACGATGAGATCATTATGAACAACTGATGTTACACATGAAATTTGTTCCTCAGAAAACTTTCAGTATGGTACGAAGTTCAAACTTTCAGTATAGTACAGAGTTCAGTGTGTAACAGTTTAAGTGAACCTACTCTGTGAATTTTACGTAACTTGACTTCATGAACAGTTATGTGTTAATTGGGTACTGTGACAAACAACACAAAGTTGATGGTAATCTAGCATATAAGTGTCATCTAATTCACGCATACTCTTAATTGTCGGAACTATCACAAAGAAGTTGAGCAGATGTTTGCTCAGGATGATGTCAGCATAAACGGATGTTTGTATGAACAAGTTGAAAGTTTAAGGGTAGACGTTTCTAATAATATATGTTGTTTTCGCCAGTGTCTAATTAATTTACGAGAGTTCTCCGGAAGAGTAGCTTATGAAACAGTTTCACTGATTAAGATTTGTAATTCATTACCCGCTGATTGTTTTTATGGTTGTTTGTTCAATTAAGTTTTACCTTGAATTATTGTAATGGGTTGAATCGCATTTCCATGTATAATTAAGTTAAGGAGTTATATAGTTAGGTGTTAAGTTGATAGAGTAGCCTTTTATCACCAGCGGCTCTTCTGTAAGCATCTTTACTGAAGAAATAAAGATTGCCATTTGTCATCCACAAGCCACTACTCTGGTCGATCTCTGGTATCCTACTCGTAAGACGATTGAAATCAGCGCTATAACAAGTGGTGGAGAACAAACGGGTAGACCAAGCAAGTTTGTGGTTGATTTATGACAACGAGAAGTGGAAGATCTTACAGAAAAATGGCAGAAGGACAAGCAGATCTCGCAGGCGAAGAGTGGCAGAGAGCAGTCGACGCCCAACTTGTTAAGATACAGCAAGCCTGCGGAGATACGTCGGATGGTTTGGCTCCTGGTATATTCAAAGGCCGGGAAGACGAGAATGTGAGGCGATGGTGGCAACGGTACAACGCCTTCGCCGACTTCCGAGGTTGGCCAGCTGAGAAGAAAACAAAAGGGGCTGGTCTGTATTTGGCTGGTGAAGCAGATCGATGGTACCAGGGCCTGACTGATGCTGTAAAGAACGACTACGCAGCATTAGAGATTGCCTTTATGGATCGCTTCGGTAAGTGTGGTCCCTTATGGTTGTACGATCAGAAACTATATCAACTCAAGCAACTGCCCAATCAGACTGTTGAACAGTATGCTACATCATTGAAGGAAAAGGCTGAGAAAGCTCAAAAGACGGACAGAGAACTTTTGTCTTTCTTTATCAACGGGTTACGGCCCGAGATAAAGGCCTTCGTAGCAGGGAAGACACCGGGGGACTTTGCTGCTGCGTACGTACACGCAAAGACCGCAGAAGTGGTGACGAACATTCCCAAAGAGCCAGAGGAGATCAGTGGAGGAATGAAAGAAATAATCGGACATTTGCATGGGTTAGAAAAAGAATTGAAAGATATGAAGAATAAGGCCGAAGTATTACGTAATCATGTGCGAGTTTTTATTTCCCCCATAGATGAAGCTGCCGACTTTTATGACTGGGACGATATTTTGTCTCCTTCCTTTTCTACTCAACTAATCATACCCATAGGCATAATCACCATATTATCTTTATTAATTCAAATTTATATAATTCTTAAGATGAAAAATCTGCGATGCACAATTGTAGTTTCTAAGGCTGTAAATGCTGTTCAGGGTCAATTGAGTCCAAATCAAGCTATTTTGGCAGCTTACAACAACAGACACGCCTCAGAATTCTACTGAAGTTTTTAGTCAAAGTATTTCTCCAAGTTTCAGTACAGACTCTTTTCTCACTATGGTAGTTGTTGTTCTACTTTTATTTCTTTTGTACGAATTATTGAAATTATGTAAGCGCTTTGAATTTCCCTTTTTGTGTGCTGCTGTGCCTGCAACAAAAGGAAACTAAGCAAAATGATTGAAGAGGAACACGAATATCGTAATATCCCAACACGGTATCAAACGATGCAATTGCAATATAGCAAAGATTCTCTAAGTCCTGATATTAAGGAAATCTCAGAATCGAAAGAATTGACATCTGTTTTGGTACTCGAAGGCATGCCCAACGATAATGTACCTTTATCGCAAGATATGCATGCTCAGGCGACAAAAAGGAAACGTGTTCACTTTGTCGGTGAAGAGATTCCTTTCACTGAAATTGAGGAGTCGAAAGAATCTCCAAATCCAGAATTTGTAGAGGAGGCCGTCGATCAATTCGGTACCCCTCCTTAAAATTCCCGTTTTCTTGAAAAAGTTTGGAGTCAATAAAAGGTGTTTGAAGAATTGCGAAGTAACATAAATAAGTATTAGTTTATTTAGGCGCCCTATAAGTAATTTGATTGTTTTATTTAGTATACAGATTTTTTTGTGTTATTTTTGACAAGCTTGTCGGTGATGGAATAATGTAAGTGCAATTTATTTTAGTTATATGTAAGTGAGATTTATAGAGTTTAATTAGATTTACTGTTATTATTGATATGTAAGTTTTATTGTGATGGGATAGAAGAAGATATTGAAATATTATTATTATTATTATTATTATTATTATTATTATTATTATTATTATTATTATTATTATTATTAGTTATTGTTGTCGTTGTTGTTACTGTTAAATCTTGATAGAATAATTAAATTTTAGTGGATAATTCTTTTTGCAATACGAGGACGAATTGCCTTAGAGGAAGGGAGTGTTACGAAGGAAATTTGTTTCTCAGAAAACTTTCAGTATGGTACGAAGTTCAAACTTTCAGTATAGTACAGAGTTCAGTGTGTAACAGTTTAAGTGAACCTACCCTGTGAATTTTACGTAACTTGACTTCATAAAATCTAACAGTTATGTGTTAATTGGGTACTGTGACAAACAACACAAAGTTGATGGTAATCTAGCATATAAGTGTCATCTAATTCACGCATACTCTTAATTGTCGGAACTATCACAAAGAAGTTGAGCAGATGTTTGCTCAGGATGATGTCAGCATAAACGGATGTTTGTATGAACAAGTTGAAAGTTTAAGGGTAGACGTTTCTAATAATATATGTTGTTTTCGCCAGTGTCTAATTAATTTACGAGAGTTCTCCGGAAGAGTAGCTTATGAAACAGTTTCACTGATTAAGATTTGTAATTCATTACCCGCTGATTGTTTTTATGGTTGTTTGTTCAATTAAGTTTTACCTTGAATTATTGTAATGGGTTGAATCGCATTTCCATGTATAATTAAGTTAAGGAGTTATATAGTTAGGTGTTAAGTTGATAGAGTAGCCTTTTATCACCAGCGGCTCTTCTGTAAGCATCTTTACTGAAGAAATAAAGATTGCCATTTGTCATCCACAAGCCACTACTCTGGTCGATCTCTGGTATCCTACTCGTAAGACGATTGAAATCAGCGCTATGACACAACTGATGTTACACATTATTTCTATTATTCGTGAGACAAACGTACTAGTGTACCATCAACATTTTGTCTTTTCTATAACACTGTGTGAAATGCTTTAGTGTAATTTGAAGGTGAAGTTATATAACCGTGTTCGGTTAAAAGTACAGACCTCAACTCCTGGTTTTGGCATTAGTGATTGTTGACATTGAAATGTGTCTCTTTTTTTCTTCCAGTTCTTTGTTCTCCTTTGAAAGTCGTGCAGAGTAAATCAGTGTGCTCCGAGATAAAACTGATAAAAATCTACCCCTTTAAGTTATTCTTGACAAACAGAACTTTCAAGCTTAGTTTAGAGTATTTGCATCGGTGACAAAAATGAGTAACGGTACTTCATGGCGTTTAATATGGCAATATCACATTGAAAGTATTATTTACCAAATAATTAATTTATCGATAGGAACTAGTGATCTCATCGGGAAACCAGGCAATGATTCAAGAATTGAAATGAAATTAGTCAGCCATGAAGCAGGGCCTCACTGCAACGTTTCTATCAACGTTTTGTCAGAGACCCAACCAGGTATTGCAGACCTCTTTTCTTTATTCCCAAGTAGCCTTTACTCCTCATTTTCACGAGGGACTGGTTGTAACTGATACAGTTTAATTGTATATAAGTATACATCAACCGGCAAGGGAGTATGTCCGTGGCAGCACAAATGAGGAATTGAAGATTCTGTGCCGATTACCAAGGCCCCGAAATCTGCTCACATGGTCCTTAGAATGCTACCGTGTCTTTCTACGACAGTCACCTATAAAAGTTGCCATGCAACTGACATATTATATTTACATATGCAACAGGGGAGGATACAATAACTTTGACCGCAGGAGTGTTGACTGCTGAAGACATTAATGCCGAATATACTTCGGATGCTTCGGTTGACTTCAAACCATTTATTGTTAACCCTGAAAAGACAATGGATAAAACCGATAGGTTTTTGAGAAAGAGGTAAGATCTAAAACGAGTTGAAATAAAGATTATTATTATTATTATTATTATTATTATTATAAAAATTATAATGCGCAGATTATTTCTACTTTTCGCATGTATGTTGAAAATGTGTATTATAGAATGCGTTATGAGCGGTGATGTATCATCTTGCTATCAACCGTGGTTAAATATATTCTATGGTCATATTTCTAGGATCGAAGACATTATTGGTCCAACATTCTACATAACGACAGTTGGTAGCGTACCTTTGAAAGAACCGATGGATGTTACCATGGGGTTAAATGTATCCTTATTTGACGATGATGACATCCAAGGGGAACCACACCTGCTTTACTGGCAAACTGGTAAGATTCTGTTGTCATGCAAATGTAATTATACCTTCTGTTTGGAAAACATGAAAGTAATTAACATTAACTTCATTCCTATCAGACATTCCACGATAAATTTCATGTTTGTTTGTACCGATGATGGTTGCATCATTGAAAGTTACTGCATTAACTTGAGTAAGTTAAGGGGCCGTCGATAATAAAAACTGACGCACAAGAAACGTAATTCCTTCGTTTTACTTGAACCTCCTCCCTCCCCCCTCAAAATCAATTTCGTATTATGATGCCGTTTCTGACAAACACACACGCACCTCTCCGATCCGCACGCCCGTGAAAAAATACCGGAAGGGCACATGTATTTCGCACAAGTTTTTATTTCACCTTCATGTCTTTTCATTGTATTTTCTCTCTCCGTATTTTGTAGTCATTCTGTTCTCGGTGAATGCGAAGGTAAATTGAGTTCTCGCTTCATAGACGCAAAACAATAGAAAATTCTTATGCGATTTTGACGCACACAAAACGAAATTAGCTTTTACCCCCCCCCCCCCCCCCTCTAAACGAAAGAATTACGTTTGTCGTGCGTCAGCTTTTATTATCGACGGCTCCTAAAAACAACCGCGAGTTTTACCAAACTGAAAACGCTGCACAGTAGGCCATTAACATCCCCTCTTCAACATAATGGACTACTATATTTTTGACACAATTTTGATGTGATTTGACTTAGAAAACGATGCACATAGTTTAACTCGAGCAAATGTGACAGTATCTTGTGACTTTGTATAAGTGCCGTTTCTCCCCAGACACAGACTTGAAGTCAATCGATTTTGTGTAAAATTTGAGAAAATCCTTATAAATCGATAAGATACTGGTTGATTGCACAAATGGTTATTTCAAAACCAACGTTTTATCCGACAGAATTGCATTGGGAAATCTATTTGCGTAATCCAGGCCTTTCAACCCTGAGAAGTTTGAGAAATCCCATCTCTGTAGCTTTAAAATTTTGGGAACCTCTCTCCAATTCTTCCCTCCCCCGGACCATAAAAAATGACGGCTCATCAATTATCATACTCGAAAAAGTAACATTTTTGGTATTCTGTAGCCAAATTCAGCAAAACAAGATACACTCTTTTCTTAATTTATATTATTAGATACCCAACAATGGAAAGATGCAAGCCACACGTGCAAAGATACTTTTGGAGAGTACAACTATGATCGGAATGACGGTATATTGAGCGTCAAGGTATAAATCAAAGTTCAAAATCTATTTACCAGTTTAAAAGTTCAGATTGCAAATTCTATATACCTAGGACGAGCAATTCGTTTATTTCCACTGTGGTATACAGGCAACAACGACAAAGCTCGAAATGTCTGACTTGAGAGTTAAAATCAATTATCATCGTTTATGTACCTCGGGTTATTTTGTTTGTTTGTTTGTTTGTTTGTTTTAGTTGTACTAGACAGGGAAAATTTGTTTACTTAAGCATTAACTTTAGTAAAACAAATATCAAAAAATGTTGTTACCACCAAAAACTTGACTAAGTTGTGTGACTTTTATCACTGCTTCTTGCAGGTGTGTTCAACGAAAGTTGACACTTTTACACAGCGATATCGAAGAAGTTTGGAGAAAGTCATGTTTTCTGGTCCAAATCAATTTACACTGGCTAGAGTAGGACCTTTTGCAAATTCTCCCCCAAGGATTACGTCTGCTAGCAACTTATGGATGTGGGAAGACGGCGGTACCCTCAAATATCGCCTCACCTATACCGATGACGACGGAGATAATGTCACATTTACTGTCGCACCCAATGCTTTAGACACGGATGAGGAAGCGAAAGTTTCAAAGGAAGGTGATTTCAGGTACACACCATGTCTTGACTGTTACGGACCCCATGACATCACAGTGACTGCGGTTGAAGAGAGATACGACGACTTCGAGGCGCTGTCAACGACCAAGGTTTTACGTGTAGATGTTCGAGGCCAGAACGATAACCCAGACCTTGTCATTTCTGTAGATCACAAAAATGTACTTAACAGCGGCGACTATGATATGATGCTTACTATAGAGCAAAGAAGCACGGACGATCACAGCTACCGAGGACTCGAAGCAGTTGTCGGGGCTTTCGACCCAGACACAGGCGATGCATTAACATTGCTCTTTGACCCGCCAAGACACGGACAACTCGAACACAAAACCCAACATAGGCAAATCCGCTTCATAGATGCAGACTGTTCTGATCTCGCAAATGTCACTGAAAATCACCTGACGATAGATACACCTGAGACGCCTTTCGTGGTATATCCTTGTGGACTTGTAACTCCACATCGTCGAGACAGACTCGCCTGGGTTTTCGCCGCCGTACGCTACATGCCACCGGTTGAATACATCGGGGAGGACTCTTTCAAAATCAATGCTGTCGATCAGGAGGGTGCCCATTCCGAAGTAGCTACGATCAGCGTGCACGTCCTCGCCAATCCCTGTTTGAACGGAGGATCATGTAGAGGGCCTCAGTCCGATCCTGACTGCTTGAGTAAAGAACGCACCAATGGTTTTGACGGTTACTCATGCAGATGTCCACCTGGATTCATTGGAGAGTTTTGTCAAACTAAAACGAACAAATGTCAACCAAATCCGTGTCCATACAACTTCACATGCATCGATATGGTAAAACACCAAGTTTAACTTTAGTTTCTACTCGATCTTTGTTTTGTGTTCAATAATAGTTTCTCCCTATAGGCTTCTAATGTGCTTCAGACTTTGATTTTACTGTCACGGTTAGTAAAAGACAAAGTACTCGTAATTTTTAGTCGGGGAAAAGTTTGATGACAACCGTTTGTATCCTTAGTACGAAACTGAGGTGCTTTTCTTTAAATGAAAAATCAAGGAATGTATATTTGATCAATGTTATGGGAGCAATACTAGATTGCCGTTTCCGTACATAATTGAGACGTAGACTGTAATTCTTGTTTCTGTGTTTTCGTTGTTATTAGGTCGATGCCCATTCCTGCCACTGTGAACACACCGACTGGCCCTGCAGTGAACAAGCGTCTGATTCAACCTCATATACCGCATTTATCGCTTCCATCTGTGGGGTAGGAGTGTTGATTATAGCAGTTGGTGCAGTGGCCATTCGCCGATTTCTCCGGAAGAGGAAAAAGATGACGGCTGTAGAGTAAGTTCATCACAAGCTTTACTAGAGTTGTGCTCATTGAGCGCTTTTTTCAAATACGATTTCCTTTTGAGAACATTCACACAGTTTTCTTGTTGATAGAGTGATGCGGTAAAATCTACGTAACTGGGAAACATGCTACAAAACAACAAAGTCTTGACTTTTACATGCATGAAGCATGTTTTCTGCTTGTGAGTACTTACGATTATGAATACTATTTTGAATTTGAATTGCAGACCTATGCCGTCCGTTGTACAATATGAGCACCGAAAACCACAATGTGACGGTTCAGAAGTAGAAAAGGGAGACAATAAATGCGACACTGGCAACGTTGGCGCCGATTTTGACGTAAAACCTGGACAAAGTGATGTGAATGACAATATAACGGAAGAGGGCTTTAGAAACACAGCAGCCATGGCTACCGATGAGAATGTTGATGAGGATGATATTCAAGAAATTGAACTTACTGAAATGCCAGTAGCGACATGTGCGGAAATAAAAAAGAAAGTACGTTACTTCCTCATTTTCTTGCTTGACTTCTCGATCGTACAGGACGAGAGCAGTTTATAGTTCAATTTATACTAGCTGTAAGCCTGTAAAACTACAGAATATGTTCAAATAACATATTTAAAATTTCAGAAATATTTAAAATTTAGTAGTTTCACATGAAACAAATACATTTTAATTTGTCCAGTTCGTTGTTTGATTGTTTTGGATGTATCAGTGTTCATTGATTTTTAACGTTTGTCGTTTGAAATCAATTTCATGTCCAAACACACACGTACATCAACTTTAACAGTCATCGTTTTTGCATTTTTCTCTCAGGAAAAAAGCCACAATAAGCATAGTGGTTCTGTGGCCATCATTGCACAAAGATTCGGATTTGTGAGCAGGCCCAATGCTCCGGTGTGTACTATAAATGTAATATATTTGATAACGCTAACAAACTATTCCCTAAATCACTTGGTTCTAACAGGTTCATTCCATATTATGAATATACTCAATGTGTTTTATGAACTGATGCAAATCTCGTGGTAAACCCTTTTTCTTGGAGTGGTTTATTGCTCAAGGTTTCTTTGAAAAAATGTACCGTCTTTTTTCCCGGAGTATTATTCAAGTAGCAAGAGCTTTTAACAGTAGCCTAGAATCAATATAGTCTCAATATATGTCTTTGTATTTTTCAGGAGAGAGGATCTTAACAATGACTAAAAGGCCAGTTTTGATCTTATTTCAGGGGATGGCATGGGTGCATAAGTAAGATGGATGAACTGACTCAACATTTCCGTCCCGGAGATAAGGACGCCGAAGTCTTAAAATGATCTTGCTACACATCGAACCTTCGACCCCGATGCAAATACTCCGTCCTTTCGGAACAAGTAACAGTGTATAAACGACGCCGGAATCGTTGTATTAAATATATTCAGATATCAGCACCGGAACTTGTGTTTCTGGCTTAATTTTACTTCATTGATTGATTAATTGATTGTGATATATTACATAAACATGAAAATCTAGTTTCTAGTTTCAGGTTACTATGAATGTGATATATAATGTAAGGCTTTTTTGTTTGTTAAACAGATAATTCATCATAAAGATATTATTATACTAGAGGCAATATTGCAATTACCTAAACATTATAATTGAGACAATGGTGGACATCATTATATCGGTGACCTCTCCTATTTCAAAAATAATGAGTGCTTATTGCTAAATATGTCAAGTCCGACCATTTATCAGAGTTTATATCATACTTGCAAAATTCATGCATGATTTCGGTGGAAACATGTAGGTTTGCGATTTTGCCAATACTCAGTGTTTTTCGCTGAAGAAAGATTATAGAGGTGTGTACTTTGTTTGTTAATCTTCATATTAAACAAGAGAGCATTATGTGTTGTTCATCACTCAGTGCTTTGGTTGAAGTGATTGCAAGTTTATTGGGTGACATGTAAAAATGTAGTTCGCGTCTCGAAATTGAAGACTTAAACTGTTTTTCAGATTAAGTCCCGTTCGAAATCAGTTATACAATCACAATGACCGCCATGCCAGAGAGAGAGAGAGAGAGAGAGAGAGAGAGAGAGAGAGAGAGAGAGAGAGAGAGAAAGAGAGAGAGAGAGAGAGAGAGTCATACTTTCTGAGCCTATCAATGATACAACTTTACCGTGAAACTGACCAGTCACTTGAGGCTGAGAGTATAAATCTATATTTTGGCAATACATATTATTCTCGAACTTATAAAATAAACGGTAGCTACAAGAAACTGTGCTGAGACCAAGACACACCTACCCCCCCCCCCTGGACAAATATGACAATTGTTCCCTATGCCTAAACATGAACTTGAAGAGGAAGAAGAGTGACACAAAAACCCTTTCCCACAGACAAAGTTAGGCTGCCACTACACCGACGTAACTTTTACGTCCGAGTTATAAAAGCAGTCTGAACACTTGATCGGCGTCAGCCCAGCTTCTGACCAATTTAATCCGAACAGAAAGGGAGGTCTAGAACCGACTTAATTGAATCCGAGTCGGACCAGATTTCCGTTTGTGGACGCATTAAGCTGGTTCCAGATGCTTGTCAAGTTTGATCGTAGACCATTTTAAGATCTAAACTTGTGGTTTGATAGTCAAGTTTACATTTACCGGACGTGTATCATCTCATGTACAGTCAGATTGACATTTTCTCACAAAGTTTAGTTCCGCAAATGAGACCATGTAGCCCGATGCCATCTGTTACTTCTTTAGGGTGAGCTTTTGAGTTGGTATTCATTTAACAGCCTAATGTAAAGCATAAATACCGTTATCAAAAATTAAGAAGAATGTATGAGCTGTGTGTTTATTAGACTTAAGATCTTAGAGTCCGTTTACGCCATCATTGGTGAAATCGTGCTTTGCTGTCGTGCATATTCACTAGTAATTGATAGAAAAGATCCTCTGTACACGCACATGGTGAAATTTTTATACACATTTTAACACACTGTTAGGTTTCTTTTAAGTGTTTAAAATTACGACCATAGTGATCCAACTCCCATAGCATTGAATACCTGTGTCCGAGGGGTCTAATAATAATTGATGAAGACAACTCATGACAGCTTATCCCTACACAGATCTACACTCGACCAGATGTCGCTATCGAGGCCAAGAGAGACAACTGGCCACGTCTATTAATATTCATAAGTTTACAGTAGCACTCCTGCAGTTATCAAACTAGTGACACCTGAAAATCACAGTTTGGCCCTTAAGTTAAATTGATAACCCAATACCTTTTAGCTGACATTTTCTGAATAAATTTGAAGCCATTGTGGGGTTATTAACTAATGAAAAGCGGACTTTCCGTTGCCCAGCAAATTCATTTGCATCAAGCCACGAGGCATACCGCATCTCAGCAAAAGTTATGACAATCCAGTGTAGCGCCAATGAAACTGAGAGCAATGAGTGCAGTGAGAAATCCGAACTTCACTCTTTTTATTCACCCTTTCACAAGTAGCATTGTGATTTCTTTCACTCTGCAATGCTAGTAGAAAATGACGCAAAAAGCGCAAGCTTCAAGTTTTCTTGCGCTTCGCAATGGCTAGCGGTACCACTGCACTTAGGCTTGGTAAAAGTAAAATAAGGGAACGCGGCTCCGTATTCATATTCAACGTATTCATGTTATGTACTGTGTTGTGTGTCGGCTACTTTGTGTTAGAATTTAATCGTGAAGAGACGAAGCTGTATCAGTTACATATAGATGTCTGAGACACAAGACACTGCACAACATGAATATGCTATACAAAAATAGTCAATTAGGCCATAAGACAAAACGTTAAACCACAACTTTTAACATACTTTAATTGCCGATGTATGGAGCAGTTTACGTTATCAAGACTCTCTACTTCAGAACCCACTGAGAAGGAACTTGCTTTGGCGTCTCAAACGAAACTTTGTAGTGGTGTAATTGCTTTTTTGTAATTTAGAACTTATTTATAGGCAACAGGAGGTGTAATATGGACACATGACCGGTATAGGCCCGGGGTTCATTATAAATCGTGAGAACAGCCATTTTATTCAATCACGTATGCGTTTCGAGAAAGGTGCCAAAACATTAGACTGATTTAACATTTGTAGATAAACATGTAGGACAGTAAAACTAGTGGATGTGTTATCATCCCAACCAGGCCAGTTTCTTTGTAGGGAAAAGTTGGACTGGACAAATCAATCACTGTGAAATCACATTGATGTTCAAATAGTCAATATATATTTCCTTGTGAATACAAACAACATAGCTTGATATTCAGGAGAGCGAAAAATGCAATAAAATATAACTTTACCGTTTTCTCAGAAATCGACGACAGTAGTTGAATAATTATATGCACAAGAAAAACGTTTCACCGAGAAAAAAGGTGTTTCTGATTCGGTAATAATCGGCATTTATAAACAAGGAAAAAAATATTACTTGTGAAAGATAAATATTTGACATATACGGAGGTACTGAACTGTTTTATTATCATACTTAGATATTTTACCGAGAAGAAAATACAGCTGTTTATTCGTATTCACTGGCGTTGTATATATGAAAGAGACAAGTATCAGAGTGCTCAATTACAAAATCTTATTCTTTCATTTTGATTTGGACATTTTTTATCTCACAAATTTCAGAAATAAAAACAGCATATAAGTTTTATTTTGTTGTTGCGATATACACGTAAAAGCAGTTAAATTTTTTAGGCATGCTTAGGAAAAAAATCTGTGTTGTAGATTTCAAAGAGCCCAGCCTCGTTCACGGCGACGATGGTGACGTAGTATCTGATCGACAAATCCACTTCGTTAAATTGGAAAGACGGGATACGAGTTTCGTACCACTTCAGGATATTACCACCTCCAAGTGTCGAACCGACAGACAGCTCATAGGTAAGAGACGAGTTGCTGATGAATAGTTTTGACCAGTCCAGGTGCACTACGCCCTCATTCAACCAGGTATAGAGAAGATCGTGACCTTATGAAAGGACAAAAGTGAATTAATTATTGAGATTACCTTGTGTACAAATAAATAAAACTATTACTTAAGCAATAACCCCTGCCGCAGGAGGGTATACACGAGATTTTGGTACAATGCGCGACATATAGCACGAGCCGATAGGCGAGTGCTATACTGAGCGAATTGTAGCAAAATCGAGTGTATACCCGACTGCGGAGGGGGTTATTGCTATTATATTATATCAGCTTGTGTGTCTTTGTCGTCTTGCTCCGGCATTTTCGTCAGTTTCAGCCCAAAATGCAGAAAACGGACGTCTGAGAGATCGAACGTCGGAAAATCATCGCCCGAGACCGAGCATTTTTATAAGTTTGGATTACGTTGACAACACACGAACACAATATCCTACGATAACATACGCATTATGTTCATCAAAATTTCATTAATATTTACATGCAACACGAACTGCTTCAGACACAGAAATGGGTCAAGAGTTCAAAGCAAAAGAAAAAGTAACAATTTTTTTCGTAAATTTACATAAAAACAATAGCGCTGGCTTTTTTGGCGTAGTACACTAAAAATAGATTTGTCTCATTCACTGTCAGTCCGGTGTGCGCCAACCGTCGTAACATTCAGACAGAGGAGGTGGTGCAGTGGGGTTACAGGTTCTATTTTTGATGGATATTTTGGATGGATAATTTGTGCCAGAAAACGTGCAGTTTTGAAATAATCCAGACATGGATTACGGCGACTGTATGAACAGTTGTAATATGCGAGCAGAGTGTGTTGCCCGATTCAGCGAGAGCTGCACGCTGACACAGCGATTTTCGTCGCAGTCGCCAGGAATGATCGCATTGTTATTTTGAACTTCTTCAAGTTCTTGGGCTACATCGTTAGAACACCCTGGTCTGTTACAGCCCAAACTTTAGGAAGGAATATCTGACGTACCGTTACTGTGAGGAAGTTTCAATTTATTTGTGTATGAACGAATACTATAGTAGTAGCTTCGTTTTAAAGAGCGGTATGTGGCGTCTCGACTACTGCTGAATCGATCAAGCAAACTACACAGTGCGCTGTTACCCTATACAATTTTCAAAAATGCTGGTTTAGGGGCCCGTTTTACCACTGCTATCAGTGCTAAAACAATATTTTAGCATCGCTCTCGTCCAATCAGAATGGCGCATGGTAGCATGATATAATATAATTCACAATTGTATAACATGTTGCAGTGATCATGATAATCACACTTCAGACATGTTTTCATATTATTAAGGTAGTATGCACCTCGAAAGTTAAAGATTTAAACTTTTGCTCTAACTTTCCTCAAGGAATCTTTCAATCATTCTCTTTCAAAATCAAGAATAAAAATAGGGGGTCACCGTGCAAATTTTGGTACTAGAGAAACGAATTACCCATGATTTGCCAATATTAGAAATTCAAAATGGCCGCCATCCCTGTGTTAGCTCTATGGAGAAAAATAAAAATTTTCGAATTTCGATAAACTAAGCCGGTGAAAAGTTTTCTTTCACCGAGAGCTTTAAAATGATCCCCCACATGTGGTATATCAGAAGAGAATTGTAAAAGTTTGAGAGTCCGAATGTCTGTCCCCGAGGTGTGTTCTACCTTAAAAGCAATATATGTCAATTAGTATTTTTAGCGAGGAAAGAATGATCTGAAGTTATGACCGTGCCACCAAAAGTCGAATAACACGATTATTACGTCAAGAATATTTTTCTTTGTTCAGGGAAGGATAATACGATATACATAAATGACTTGGTCTACGCATACCTACATTAACGTTTATTCGCAGGGCGATTATTCTCAAGCTAAGTCACATGTTAACTGATTCTGTATGGAGAGGACACTTTTGCGTCTCTCAAGCCAGCTGTGGCCAGTACTCAAAGTTTGAAGGCCAGTGGAAAATGTTAAAAGTTACAATATACATACACATTGCGTCCGTACAAGATTCGTTTTTTTCCTTCGAATGCTATTCGAAAATATATTTTGTCACTGCAACTTTGCAGGCTAAAATACGCCTGGAAAACTGCTTCGAAGCAATGTCAGGCGTTCTGTGTAGTGGCTAGATAGAGTACTAGCAGGTCGGATCTAGGAATACGAACCTCTGCACTGGAGAAAAACAAGTCCAAAAAACTGAGTACTTATTTTTCAGGTACAATTTTACTTTGTCGACATCAATAACAATTACAACTTACAAACCATACATCATGCCGACTACCATGCTACAATTTGTAGCCGTTGACAGACAATAAAGAAAACTCAATTTGACACAAGTAACACTCAGACAGCAACATTGACGACTTAGAACGACAAGGGTATAAATTCCGTTTATGTCGGGGAGAGGTTAAACACTTGCACATGCATGTAGTTGCTCGTGATTTTGATTCTAAAGCTTGATGAAACTTGTATGATAGTGCATATGGCAAAATTGTGACAAGATATCATTTCTAGCACTGTTCTAAACATTACCGTAGAAAATAAAGAGACAACGCATCTCTTATAGGCATACATTGCCCAAATCTAGGATTTTGGTCAGTTAAATGTATTCTACCTGTATGATATGGTGGACATGTCTCTATGACAACATCTGATGTGACCGGGTCACTCTTCAACCCACCATAGTTAACGGCACGAAGCTGTACTTGATATGTTTTGTAAGACTTTAAAGAGAGACCGGTCATTACTGCAGTAGTTTCACCTCCAACCGCAACTGACCGCCAAGCCTTCGTCGCTTCTTTTGTTTCACCCAGCAATTTGCACTGGAAATGAAAAAAACAAACAAACAGCTAAATATAGTGAATAGACATTAAACACTGACTAGAATTTCTTGGTAGAGTTTTCAGAGATGTTTCATGTGAATATCTTTTGGTTGGGTCCTAGAACAATTGTTGCTATACAATATGTAATTCTCACCTCAAAGTGGGATATACCGGACAAATCGGAAAATCCACCCCATGCAATACTGATACTATTTACTTCCGTTTGGTGGTTTTCTCGTGCATCATAGACGGTTTGGGAGGAAGTGACGACACGCAGCGTTGCTTCATGGGAGTGGGGTGCTTCTTTAACGATAGTAACTCCACTTGACACACCATAACTGAAGAGACCAACGGAGTTCTTGCAACGTATGCTGCAATATACGGTGTCTGCATGGTGTACATGGTTTCCGAGATCAACTGAAGCTGTGCTGTATGTTAAGGTTCTTGTGTACGGTAAAAGTGTAGCAGATGATGGCGCTTTTCCTATGGAAATATATTTTCAAAAATGACTATCAACGTTTGAATTTGAATATGAACTTTATTGATCTAAATTAATGCAGAAACTTTTCAGTAATAGTGACCAAGTTATCAAAACAGTTGTGAAATAGTTTTATATCACCAGAACAAACACAGAGAGACAATAAAAATAAATCTGTCAAGAGTAAATAATGACTATACACTAAGGTATAGGCAAAGATGGATAAGCTGTACCTTAATGAGCAATATGTTTGCTTGAAGGGTTGTTTTGGTGACAGAACAGACAAGTAAGCTAGTACTTTTTCGTTGATGCATTTGGTAACAGATTTGTAAAGTGTTGATCATGCCTTTCCCAAATAATAGTAGGCCGGGTAAGAGAACATCTTGCAGATGTTAAAAATCTTACGTTTTAAGGCCACGTTACATGCTCACTGCAAAATTTATGATATACCCTACTGTGGACATTAACAATCGGATAGACATGGTTTGAGTCGGGGGTATAATATTTTATCGAAAAAACAGTTATTATCTCGTATAATACTTACCTACAGCCCATTCACAATACTCAATTCCACTCTCTGGGTCACTGGCCCTCCAGTGTACTGAGATCACAGACAATGTTTGGTGGGTGAGATCTTCATCTTCATTGGGACCATCCTAACACAGAATACAAATGTAAGTTTTGAATTTCTGCTCTAATACTTTAACTTACTTCTCAAAACCTAAAGCACCAATCTTACACGAAGTTTCAAAGTTTAGAGAATTCAATTAGTCAAATTTATTTGACTACGTATCCCAAGGCCTAACATTTGAATTACCGGTATTTTATTTTGCTCAAGATCTTCTAAATATTTATATTTCTGTGCGATAAAAAGTAATAAAACAGAGAAAGAGTGGATGGAGATATGAATGAAATAGATGAGTCTCATTTAGCAGGAATAAAACTGGCACACACACATGTACGTTTGTATTACCAGGCATGTCATCAACCGAAAGAAGTGTTGATGTTTTCTCTATGTTCAAGAGATGTTGGGTGACTTTTATTGAAAGGAAGGGGGACATTCTTAAACTGGGAATTTTAATTATGGAATCGGACTGAAATGAATAAGCTTGTATCAGCTTTATTTGTAGTACATCAAGGCATAAGAACATTAATGTCTCGACCTGCCTTCCCCAAGGTAAAGACCATACTCACTCCGATGCAGCACAGCTGTGGAGGTGTGACGTCAACCGTGGTTGGTTCAGAGTAGAACACTGCAGCCAGATCAGCGGCATTCTTTGCCACCACGGTGACGTAAATTGGTAAACCACTGGTCAATAACAGGTCGTCGATGAAGACTTGGGATGATCGACCCACAGATCGAAAATCCCTCAACTGTGTTCCTCCTAATGTAAATAGAATAGATTACTGATTCGTTGTTCATTATTTTCGACTTCGACCTATTTTACACAAAATGCGAACACTAAACACTGTCATGATCAATACAAAGCTGAAAAACTGCACATTTTCGAAAAGAATTGTAAAAATATTTTGGAAAAGAACGGTGAACTGCCCAATAACATTACAAACATAATATATAAGCTGAAAGAAGAATCTCTTTTTTAAAAGTGAAGGTAAAACTGCAGCGATGACATTTCCCATGACACAGTTATACCTTTGTTACAAGTAGTCAATAATGCAGAATTGTAATTGCTAATATTTTTACCTCTAACAGTACCTATAGCGACCATATAGTTAACTATAGGACTCTCAGGATCTCTGATATCCCAGCTTGCATACAGGGAAAATTCTTTGCCATCTGTACGCAGATGTTTCCGTATAGGATCACTAGTAGATGGTGTACTCTCTAACTCAGAGGTTAGGAAAAGTTGGACGTCATCGATTGCAATGCCTGGAATCAAAGTTGCGATTCATATGACAAGGACAGAACATACATCGCATTTGACCTACAGCTTCCCTCAATCCGAAAGTTTTGAATTGTGAAAATCATACCAGAAATGATGATATGTGGATAATCCATTGAAACATTTCTGGGCCAAGATGCCGTGGTACGGATAATGACTATGCAACTGATCAAAGACATAAAGGTCACAGTTTCAAATAAGAAGACTGGTAAAATGACTTGGAAAGCTACTTGTTAATAAGAGTTAAGCTATATTTTCCATGCCTTTTCCCAAACATGATTTGCAACATTGATCAGCGTGCTCAGGATGCATCGGTCCTAAGCTTGTCAATATCGCCTGATCTTTGCCAGGAGATTTGAATGCTATTTCCTTAGACTAAGTGGGATGGTATGAATCTGGATTACCGAGGCTATTATGATGGCTGTTACTTTGAAGTACAAACAAGCACTATCACATACCGCTTTTGTCTCCAAACGATCCAATCGTAACATTTGACAACTCTGATGTAGCAGTGAAGTAATAAACATGCTCATACCAGTCAAGCTTCAGAGCTCTGGTTCGTCTCTTGAATAATTTAAAGATTCGATGCAAGCCGGGAAGGTAGATGTATCCCTGTTGTGATGCAAGTGAACTGGTCGACACGGGCAAATGACTTGCATGGAACGAAACTTTGTATTTTCCGCCAACGGTAGTTTCCACCCACTGTGACACGCTGCCATAAATATTCATAAACGCATTGCCCTCATAAGAACTCAGATTTGAACCTCTTGTCACATGACCTGTTCCCTGTACCTGCCACATCGCCGGGAGGCAGATGAATGTTTCGGAATTGGTGCAATCTTTCTCACCATTTTCTGCTTCAACTTCTTCAAAGGACGGGTTACCGATCAGGTTTGTGTTGTTGTTGTCGACTTTCTTTACCGCCTCTGGAACAGTGGTGTCCACTGTGATTCCATTCGAAATCGCTGGTTCGGATTGAAGACGTGCAGCGTCGACGGCCATGACCTTTGAAAAGTAACTCTGGCCTGTACACAAGGTGAAATGTTTCCAAATGTTAAAACATGTTGCAAATCAATAAATTATGATGTTTTCTGCAAACTGTGATATGTGGATTTATTCAATTGTGGGTGATTTGTGGGAGAGTGGATTGAATATGAAATATGAGTAAGAACAAATAAAATCGCCCTAGTTACATTAATTTGGTGGTTTGAGAATTTAAAATGCACCGTCTGATTACAGTCAGTATCACCGGATTTTTATTATTCTTATATAAAATATAAAATCAAAATAAATTTACAGCATCTCCCAGAACTTGGTGTCGACTTGTTGTACGGATGGTTCAATGAACAACTTCGTTGTTCAATAAATTCGTGTCAAATGTGATGATCCGTGTACGTTGACGCCCGTCTACCATACATAGTACTCGTGTACGTTAGTGTTTCTGTCAGTAACAATGACTTATAACGACATGTTCGGGTTTCATCATATTGTCATAGGAAAATTGACAGGATAAAATCATGGTCCTTCAACCCCGTTTACGTTCACTTGTAAAGGGCTGTTTGTTTTACCTGAATACCGTTAGGTTATACCTGATTATTATACATGCACAGCCAATAACAAGGATGAAATCATTTTGCTTGGATATCTAAAGCAATTTGCAAAGAGAAGATTTCATTATCAGCGGGAATGACGAAATAAGTTCCTTATCCGAATAAAATGTAAATCGCGAAACGTAACGGCGAGATTAGTCTTTACCACTTTCGTAATTGTCAATTACATATAGATGTTTAAGAACAATAATCTATTGAATTTGGTATATATTTCTTGCATTTCTGGCATCATGATTCGATGCCAGAAAAGCCAACACGAAGAACAATCATCACCATTACTGTGTACAAACTCTGTCATACAGAATTTAATTGCGATATCACAAGGGGTCGGTTGTGTGTCTCACATGCATTAAAATAGCTCGTGTAATGCACTAAAACTCTTTGCTTTCTACTATATTTAGAGTATTTGTTTGTAGTAGTTGACATCACCTGCATAAATGGAACGGAGTTTGGTACTTGTACATTGTAAAAGCAAATCTGGAATCAGACAATTGGGGGTTAGATCTTTGTATGTGACCGTACTAATGATACAAATTACACGAAATGACAAGAGTTACCAATATCATAAAAAGACTGTGACGGCAGCACATTAATGCAAAAGCTGAAAGCTAAAAATACATGACATTACCTGAGATGAGACCGTATTCACTTGTTGTTGCCATCGACAGATGAAGTCCAACGTCCCTACAAGGAAGGACGTCATCTGCTCCAGGCGTGTTACCAACGCACCATATGTAATGATGAATTGATGACTGCAGATCAGAGAAACCATGCCAAGACGCAGCTACAATCGTACTGGAGTTTTGATACTCAGAATCGTAAATTCCGAGACCGTCATGCACCACGCCGACCTCTGGTGGCGCTGTATCAACCTAGAACACACAACGTTTTTCCTCAAAGTCTAGGACCGTCACGATGAAATTCAAAGTTGATGAAAAGAAAATAACTGTCTAATAAAATAATCATTTGCAATAAAATCGTTTAGACATCTCCCATGTACTTGAGAAACTGATGCTATAACCTGAGTTGATAACCAATGGCAAAAACGTCTACGATCTGGATCTCAATGCATACAATTTCAGTAAACTGTTTTTAACTGTTTTTAAATCTAAGCTTTGTACATCACATCAATTGCACAATCAAAAGAGCACATCAATTGGTCGGTTTTATTAAACGGACTTGCTGCGACTTCACTAATACCACTGCCATCAAAAGTATTTACATTGCACTTGTTAGGAGTATCCTTGAGTATTGTACAGTAGTGTGGTCTCCACACCAGAAGTCGTACATTGACAAAATTGAACGAGTTCAGAAGAAATTTATTAAATTTCTTTGTTTTTAAGAGGGTGTGGAGTACAATGTTGATAATTATTTTACATTATGTTCTTATTTTAAACTTTCGCCTCTTTTTATCGTCGTCAAGTTTTAGATCTTTGTTTTATTCACAAGTGTGTCAATTTCATTACCGATTGTCCAGATATTAATAGCTCCTTCACTTTCTTTGTGCCCCAAGGCGTCTCAGGTCTTCTGACCTTTTCCGGATTCCAAATCACCGCGTTAACCTGTCTAAATATTGTTTTTCGTCTTGGGCAATGTCACTTTTAAATAGTGTCTATCGTTTTGATATTGATTTGTTTACCAGTCTTAGTGCTTTTAAAACACAAGTGTCATCTGTTGTATTATCTCTTGCTGATAGTCATTTTACTACGAGAGTTTTTGATGTTTGTCAGTCTCTGTTGTTACTTGTTTAGTGCCTTTTTTTAAATTAGTTTCTGCATGTTGTAATTTGTCTTTTTCATGTTTTAATTTTTCTCTGTTTGCATCCAGTTATGGGCTATGCCTGTTGGATGTCAGAATGAATAAATAAATAAATAATCTTACCATAAACCCGTCAGATGATGCGATCGACACAAGTCCAGCACTGTTGACAGCTTTGACATTAGAATAGTATTTCTTTCCAGGCCGGAGAGTCAAGCCATTCAACTTGACTTTGAATTCGTTAGATGCAACAATATTGTCACCGAATGACTCGATGTCTTGCCCTGAGAATAAAAAATTACAGCAGACTTTTCATTAAAAAACATTTTTAGTTGTCAAGTGAGTATCTATCCTTCAAGATATTATTAAAGGACCTATTTTACACTTGATAAAGAGCCTAAAATTATAATGCATCCTTTTTATTTAAGAAAAAGGGAAGTTAAATTTTACCTCCTACATGAGTCCCGATAGACACCAAAAAATATATGATTTCAGAATCAGCCTCAGTGAATATACTTTTCCAAGAAACACCAATCCATGACGTTGAAGACGAAAAGTCAGTGTCAACCAGTTTATCGAGGTCAAGCACATCTTTAACCTGTATGTAGTTATAAAAGAAGGATTTGACCAAAATCTCCACAAAATAAGGTCAACTGAAAATTTCATGTTGAAGGCAGAATGCACCTCGAGACGGATATTGTGACTCTAAACTTTGCATGTCTGCTTTTTATGTGGAAAAAAAATAAACTTGTGGACCAGATGGGGTTTTGATCACGGTTTGATTTTGTTTAAAATCGAAAAATTAATGTTTCTTACATTGTTAGCATAAGCAATGGCGGCCATTTTGAATTTGACCTCGGTATATTTGTGCTTTTAATTTTCTCCCCTGAGACTGATACAGTATTGTCAAAGCAATCCTTTATTGTTATTCTCGATTTTGAGAGAAACTGACTTAAAGTTCCCGTGAGAAACAATTGAGCAGACGTTTCCGTTTCGAGGCTTATGATGACAAGTATTGAGTTTAGTCTAGGGTTTGTGTGATAAGAGTAAAATACTTGTCACCTTGCAATCGGTTTCCAAAAGTGTCAGACTGTATAAGACTTAAAATTTCCCATGTCAATGAAACTAAATATGTAATGACATTTTCGCAGAAGTAAGCTCACTCGATTATTGTTTACATTCAATGCGATTGAAATACTGGAAATATCATCCCAAGCACATTAATGGTTTGAAATTTTCACGTGATCGGTAGAGACCGACAGGCTTTATCTGACGGTGAATTCCAAATCAGACTTTATACCTTACGCGACTTCGATACTCCTGGCGGGCTTCCGTCCGATCTTATTCCATCCGACGAAAAAACAGCGTACGCCGTTGCATCATACCACGCCTTTACGTAGAATACGTATTCCAAGTTTGTATTCAGATAAACTGAAAAAGTGCGCAAGAGATATTAGTCAGGATTACAATCTCTGCTTTTTGCTGATATGTTTTGGTTACTTCCACCGCCATATTGTACAGAAAGGAAGAACTTGCAAAGAAAAGACAAAATGTTAACGTACTGTCCCTAGCGGTAAAAACTGCAAACGTGTTCAGACCAGCGTCGTGCCATATTCTGTCGAAGGCGGGATTCAATAATCCAGTTCCTGGTGCGTCACCTTTGCTTCCAACACTCCATTCATAGTGTTGAACTGGTATCCCTAATGCATAGGGTAAAAAAGTTGAAGGAAATGTTTCAAAACAACAGCTATATATGCGAGAATTATGTTAAACTTGGTGACATATCGCTCGAACCAATAGTGAAAAAAAAAGCGAATGGTATCCAAATACCGGCATGCAAAGTGGATTTTGCTTATTATAGAGTATCGGAATCTTGCACAATATGCTTTTGCAGTGGAGAGGAAGTGTGAAACCGACGATAGAAATAGGCTATGCTGCTGGTATGTCAAAGCGCAAACCGATCGTTCTAATAAAGCAGGCAGTTCGATTAGTTTCATCATTCGGTTTTATAACTAACTCGTATCAGCACTAACTTATGTAAAAATGTCCTTAACATGGTTTGATTCAATAAACGGTCCCAGCGAAGAGGATAAGGCCCGATAGCAGTCCAACCTGTTGATGCGCTGAAAAGATGAGGAGTGTAATACACTATAAACACCAATCCTCAAATCTGTGCTTTGCTTATATGATGCATATTAATGAGTATTGAGTGACGTGCGCATCTACAGGTTTTTTCCCTACCGTTATTCGAAGCTCTCCACCTTGCAGCCAAAGCACATCTTGAAGCCGTGAAGTTGACGTCTTGGAAGGCATCGCCGATCACTTCTACATCTCTGTAGTCAATAACATCTAAGACTTGAACTTGCTGGTACAGATTGTTACCTGTTTGTGTAAGTTTATGGAAATACTATTAACCTGCAGTCAAATCATTTAATTCAATAACAGTAAAGTCATTCAGCTACATAATTTCCTTTCCTTCAATTGCGAAGGTAACGGAAGGGGAGATCTTGACTGAACACAAAATAACAGTTGCCTCACCTGTGACGTCATTGCAGTTTTCTGGTGTAAAGTCACACGGTGTGTTTTGTGGTGCACATGTGCAGTCTCCCTGACATGTCTGTATGTCACATCGCCTCAATAGAGACAAAATCCCACTTTTATCATTAGATTTAATCACCACAAATGTTTCATGGGCTTCATAACTTCGCAAACCAATCTGCAAGTTACAGAAATTATTATTTACGTTTTAGTCATACCATGCTTTTTGTTCCAGGCAAGATCTACATGTTAGGCTCGATCGAGAGACAACCAAACAAAAACTTGCTTGCGCTATTTTCAATCATAATACGTATAAATAATTACTGCTTATATAAGTTGCAAAAAGATAATCTGCGCTGGATTGGTCATGGTCAAAATTGTTACAAATTGACTCCGGTATAGAACTATATTTTGCAGAAGTATGGGCGTAGCCCTCTTGAGTGATTTTGAGCGCTCACATCTTTGCTTTGTTGTGTGCAGAGGTGAAGGGGAAAATAAACTTACCTATGTACAGTAAAATGCATGAATTGGGTATCTAACACTATAATTCTCTTACCTTATTTACTGCCCACAGTGTACAATATATATGTTCTCCTGGAATCAGGTCCCTGTTGATATCAACAGTTGCAGTTTGTATGCTACCTTCATCGAAATGAGATGACCCATTGGAATGTTGGACTTGAACTGTTGTATTCTGTTTAGAAACATATTATGCATTATTAAAACAAACAAAAAACCCTGAATGTTGACCAATTCTAATATATGATACTTCGAATCGTCAAGTTCAATATAGCGTCCAGACATGATTGCAGAAGGTTCCATGCTTTTCCAAAAAAGTGAACGACGTTTACAAGTCGATGTCTCACTTACCCTAGTCATATCCCATGAAGCATATCTACTGCCTACACCAACATGGTAATGTCTTATTCCTGTGTGAATATCTGCAAATCCTAACCAAGCTAATTTAACATTGGCTGAGTTTTGCCCCTGGCTTTGGTGATACGTCATCCAGCCTTCCCGATGACGTGTTAAACCAGCCGCGTGGTCGGTCTCTACAGCGAATGTACCAACAGTTGGAGGACTGGAATCAACCTGCAAATGAGTTAAGTTTGATTGAAGGAAATCATTGTATGATTAAATTTAACTGCCAAATTATATAGTGCATGGTGGATAAACCCCTTTTTACATTTAATAATAAGGTTTGATTCATGCTTACTTTCGCGGAACTTATCCCAATTTCAAGTGAAACAAATTCCTTTTACAATTACCGATCAATGAAGTCGTCTAACATAGCCATTTAAATAAAAAATGTTAGCCACACCAAAATTTCACTTTCCGCTTTAGGGCTTTTTTATTATTTGTTTGACGTTACCAAACAACAAACTTCTTGACAGATTCAAAACATAAACTCTCGTCTTACCAAAATATCGTCCGTATCGCTGGATGTACACAGTTTAGCTGCATTGCATGCTATCACGTGGACATAGTAGGTGTTACCATCGCGCAGTGATAGGTTGGTAAATGTGTACTGATGAAGATTGCCTTGTACCTGTAATGTCAACATCGTAAAAAATCAAATAAACGGCGTACCACTATTGTTTGGGCCAGGTATTGAAATACAGCAGTAAAGAAACTTTAGAACATCACATTTCGCATATACAGAAAATGTTTAGCTAAATATATACCAGCACAAGAGAGAGAGAGAGAGAGAGAGAGAGAGAGAGAGGAGAGAGAGAGAGAGAGAGAGAGAGAGAGAGAGAGAGAGAGAGAGAGAGAGAGAGAGAGAGAGAGAGAGAGAGAGAGAGAGAGAGAATGAGAATTAAAAACCACAACCGCAACAGTTACCTTTACAGGAGACACTTTCAAGTCGCTTTGGCGATGGGTAGATACAGAAAGCAGCTGACTCACTATAGGGCTTTCCGAGTCGTGAAACTCCCACGATACGCTGAGAAGCCCACTCCATACCTCGAAAAGATATAATTGTACAGATGAATTATAATCTTAGTTGGAAACTCTACAAAATGACCGTCTCTCTTAAAAACAAATAGATAATTAAGACAATTCAGTATCCATAGCATACCATTTACTAAGATGTATTCACTTTTTAGAATGATTAGAAAATTATCATGAGAACTAAATTTCAATGGAAACAAGAGTCTCATTCTATCTAGATTCTGTCAATTGTTTTTTTTTTCTGAATAATATCACTGGACAGAATGCTTTATATACTTTCAGTATATTTACACATATTTAACTGCATGGAACACAATATTAATTGCATACGTAACATATATCTTTGCATATGGAACATTCCAATACGGTGATATGCGTAGCGTATATCAATGCAGATTATGAATATACGTAATGCAGATATTCTCACACCAAGTGTACACTGTAGTTTTGCATTTTATTAGTATACGTATGTGTATACTTAACGTATGTGGCACATGTACAGAATCAGTATATGTGTATATATTGTTGTATATCATTCATTTTGTCCAGTGTATAACGTGGTCTGTCAGTCATTATTCATTCAAAACGATATACTTTCTGTTAGTAAGACAAGCGACACCATGTAAAAACTGCTCGGTCAGACTCTTTACATATTACAAAAATAATGTTTATACTATACTTGAGTTCCATTATACATTGATCCCATGGAACTGTCATACGTCGGTTTCTTTTTTATAGTAGGCGGGGTATCATCTACCATCATACCATTCGATGATTTTTCTATCAGTAAGCCTGCAATGTGAACAAATGAGCGCCGAATTTTAATGTGCACTTATTTCATTACTAGAAACTTTAAAACAATTTCCTTTGTCGGTGCAATGTATATACTAGAGAAGACCGAGGTTCGAAAAATAATTCACTGCCATTACAAAATTTGCATTGCGTGGTCATTAATAAAACTATCTCTAACGACCACTACCCCTTTCCGGCAAACGTTTAGTGTCAATTGTTTTAGAATAAATGACAGTCTTTGGAAAAACAGATCATCAAACATGATTCACGAAATCGGACAATATTTTTACGAACAGCGTTATAATGAATTGGGAGAATTGGATAGTGTTGTAATGTTGATAATCTGCAAATTTAAGCTCATCTGCTGTTCTTTTTTGCAACATACTTGTTTTATGGGTAATGTGTAGTGCATCTACCACTTTTGATAATTTTGAACTATTAAAAAAATCAAATTCTCAAAAATTAGTTAAAATAGTGTTAACGCCAAGTGTCTTCTCCTTCCCCTTAAGTCTGAGAAAAATTAGAATATCAAAGGCCAATCATTTGCTATTCCTTCCGAAAACGATTACGGTCTCTGTAAAACTTGGTCGACCAAAGTGCACTTTATCGGAAAGAATTAACTGTTTGTCTTTTGAATATACCTGCTTTGTTAAGGGCTGTTATTGTCACATAAATCGGGGTGGCAATTTGCAGTTGGTTCGGTAACTGTGATATATATGCCTTCTCGGTCAGATGTAATCTAGTCCTTGGCAGAGTGTCGTTACCGCCGGGTGTCGTTCCTGCTCGAAGCTCGTAGTGTGAAAGTTGAGAATGAGGATCGTGAAAATTATACCAGTGAGCCGACAGTGATGTCCTGTTGGACAAAGTAGTTAATATTAATTGGAACACCATTTGAAATGTCACCGAATATTAAGACAACTACACCAGCTTTCTACCACATTTCATTGGACCTTGTCTTTCTCATGGGAGCCCAGTTACAGCAGTTACTCATGTTAAATTTTACAATACACAATAATTTATATTACGTTGATAATTTAGTCGGCAAACAGATGATATCTGCAGATTTTCCATGCCATAAAATCTACGAAATCTTCGATTTTTGATTATTTGCTCTAATAAGACACGAAGAAGATCACTACCTCTAAGAAGACACGCAACAAAGATGATTTTACCTTGATGATTGAAAAGCGATGTCTCCGTGACTCACTCCGTCGTACACTTTGCCAGCAATGGGTGGAGAGTTATCTGGTATGATACCATCAGACGCTACAGTCGTACACAGTCCAGCAGCGTTACATGCAGTCACGGTTGTGTAGTATCTTACCCCTGGTTCCAAGTTGAGATTTGATGCCTTCATTTCTAGAATAGCATTGGAGGATCTAACTTTTTAATTCTGACGTACATTATTTAAAACCGACAGTTTTATAATTATATATATATATATATATATATATATATATATATATATATATATATATATATATATATATATATATATATATATATATATATATATATATATATATATATATCACATGAACTGGCCCGAATTCCCACCTGTGTGACGTAGAACAGGACGGATAAGAAATCCGAATTACCCCTGTTGTACGTCATCAACCGGAACTTTTTTCTTGCATGGTACCGTTCATACATGCTGGTCGCGATGTGAACATAGACCGATTTGTCATGATGGATGCCGTACTCTCATGACATTTTTACAAACAGGTAACCCGATTATCCATATATGGAAACATAGAAGGCATGTCCAGCGAAATTTCGAGTCGCTAAAACTATAGCTGTTCCCGAGAATCGAATAGGGATACCGCCGATCGCTTAGCTTAGTAACGTCGCAGCGCCAGTCGAGTCGCGTCGTAACGCTCAATGTGGACGTCGTACCTGGCGATCCCGGTTGGCGATAAACCTGAAATCTACACCCCAACGGAAGTTCAACTTAATAAATGAGTACAGTATAATCTTCGGGAAAGCGACATAGGAGGCACAAGTATAAGTTCATTCGACTAACAACGCTAAATTTCCTTCATCATAAAAAATCAGTAAATTCTCGCTCGCAATCAAACCTGTGAAGTAGCGGCGTAAGGCTGTAGCGAAGACATCAGCTGTTGAGCTGTATATGCAGTGCAGCGCTGTGGATTCCGATGTACTTCGAAAGTTGACTCAGACAACACTCAAAACTGAGTTTCCGTCAAGTAAAATTAGGATGTATATACAGTTGAGATATATCTCACTGCAAACATCGAAGTCCTTAAGACGAAAACATTAACGACCGAGATCGGGATTAACGAGCTGACACCGTCACCGGTCTCATGCCTTCGGCTCGACGTTGTACGGCTCCGCGAAAAACACTCGTATACGATGACGTCAAACAGAGAAAAATACCATGGGATTACACACACACACACACACACACACACACACACACACACACACACACACACACACACATAATATATATATATATATATATATATATATATATATATATATATATAATAGCTACCAGTACCTACTGAGCACCTACCTACATAGATACATACATAGCTACATAGATGTATACATAGATACATAGATACATAAATACATACATACATACACAACATACATACATACATACATACATACATACATACATACATACATACATACATACATACATACATACATACATACATACATACATACATACATACATACATACATACATTATATATACATACATACATACATAGATATGTGGATACATACATAGATACATACATAGATACATACAAAGATACATAGATACATGCATACATAGATATATAGATACACACTATATACATACATAGATAGATAGATACATGGATATATGCATGGATACATACATAGATACATACATAGATAGATAGATACATACATCCATACATCCACACATCCACACATACAAACATACATACATACATACATACATACATACATACATACATACATACATACATACATACATACATACATACATACATACATACATACATACATACATACATACATACATACATACATACATACATACATACATACATACATACATACATACATACATACATACATACATACATACATACATACATACATACATACATACATACATACATACATACATACATACATACATACATACATACATACATACATACATACATACAAACATACAAACATACATACATACATACATACATACATACATACATACATACATACATACATACATACATACATACATACATACATACATACATACATACATACATACATACATACATACATACATACATGCATACATGCATGCATACATGCATACATACATGCATACGTGCATACATACACACATACATACATACATACATACATACATACATACATACATACATACATACATACATACATACATACATACATACATACATACATACATACATACATACATACATACATACATACATACATACATACATACATACATACATGCATACATGCATACATACATACATACATACATACATACATACATACATACATACATACATACATACATACATACATACATACATACATACATACATACATACATACATACATACATACATACATACATACATACATACATACATACATACATACATACATACATTCATACATACATATTGAATGTTCAACATGGGAACATCTTTAAACTAATGCGAAATCATGATTTTTTGTACCGAGTGACAATCCAACATCTTCTTCTGACAGGACATCGTCACATTCTGAACAAGATCCAATTTTCCAAGAATAGCTGGTTACAGGAGAATGGGGATCATAGAATCCATACCAGTGAGCTGCCAGATAGTTTAAGTGATTCTATGAAATAGACATTGACAGTAAGTTTCTTTTCGGCATTGTTCACGGAAAAACGATATGCTCACTTAATTGTTGAGCGTGAAGACTGAAAGAATGTTTTCAAACCTTGCTAAGGACTCGTTTCATGCCGGTGATTTAAGGTGGAGCTGCATGTTGCCAAAGCACTTTTTTCAAAGCAATATTTCTCATCAAAGATGACAATGAAACCCGTCATACTATATATATTTTTCAAAAGGCAGAGACTCTAAAGTTTAGTATGATAGCAGTAGTTTACTCAAAGGATGAAATGGGTGTATATTTTGGGTAAAAAAACTTATTTTGGCATTAATTTTGGTATTGATAATAGACATTAATTTAAGTCAAAAACTTGTTGCTTTTTTTTCTGAAAAGTTATATTTCACTTGAAAGAAGAGTATATGTAGGAAACAAACGACTATTTTATTTGGCATTATCTATCCTCATTCTAAAATGGCAATGGTGTAAAAATGACGTTCAAAAAATGGATTGAAATCATGATTAGCAAAATGAAAATGTCTCTTTTTTAAATGTAAGAACTTTAATGCCAAACAAAATAATCGTTTTGTTGCATATCAGTTCAAGAATATAATGTGAACATTTCAGAAAATGTGACCCAGCAAGAGTGGAGTTAAATGTTTTGGAAATTTCGAAATTGGGAGGACAAAGAAGCACGAAAATCTGGTAATTTGCATACATTTGCATCAATTAAACACTTCTTTATCACCAACGTTCGACAAGCTACAAGGTGGACTCAACGAAAAGTTTAATCGTGGGTTAACAAATTAATTAAAATTGAAAAAAATTTGCAAAAAAGTGATTTTGAGCAATATGCTTTGTTGGGTGTACTGCCCCCTTAAGTCATTGCTCTTATAGTTGTGATCCTTCGTGTGAAAATGTTCGGAAATAATATTTGTGTACACGAAGCTCAAGCGGTTTTGCGTGAAATACAAATACCTACATTGTCGGCTTTTCTAATCATTCAGAAGTGTTTTAAATACACACTTTGCACGTCACATCTGACGATTTAAAAATCCCTCAATGTATTAGAAGAATATACAATATGACCTATCGATGACTTTTAGGCTTTGTCAACGTGTGTAACTTCCTAAGACATATAGAAATGATGGTTCGAACTTTCTTCCGACGATGTTTTGCAATGGAAATCGTGCCCGAAGAAGAATTGGGTGCCAGCAATACAACGCCATCAAAAGTAGCAAATGCAGTTGAAAAAGACGGCTCAATGGCGTATTTGCGTTCTCGGTGTAATTATTGGTAATGAAACTACTATGTCATACCTGATGGTCCTTATCTGTGTTTTTATCATCTCCGTCATAAACGAATCCGCCAACAGGTGCCGATGCGTCTACCAACATACCCGAAGATGCAATGGCACTTGAAAGTCCTGCATTATTATATGCCTGAAGATAACACGGCATTTTTTGAGTTATCATTTGTCGTGTTGGTCATGATGAAGTAACACGAAAGTCGGTAATAAACAGTCTTAACGATCATTTAAGAAGTGTAACGGGAACAGCAAATGACAAATAATTATGAAAATGACGCATCTACAGCTGATTTAATCAGAGATTGCAGAAATCTGTTAAGACCGACTTTTTGTTGACAAATGAGAATTCCTCGGTCAACGCATGTAAAAGTTTAGAAGAATGAGTAGTAAATTGACTTAGAATTTCTGATATATGAATTTCAAAATGGATCAAGTAATTTATGTCAACTGAAGACATAGAAAATGTTACAATTGTAAATTTGCACAAAAACAAGATAGAAACTACAATGCGCTATGCAACAATCAGCATGGGTCCGTGGATAATGCATACAATCCAAAATGTGTGAAAGCCGGAGTGCTGTCACGCCCGATCAAACATCACATTCTGTTATATAATTAAAAATAAGTATTTAGTCGTAGTAAAGGTACTCTGTACCCCAAAAATGCACGTGTTTGCATCTGACATCAAAGCAAAGGTTGACATGAAGAAAGTATAAACCAAGAATTAAAAGTTAGGTACGTAAACTTGGAATTTATTTGGTAATGCAACAGTACAAAGTATGTTGCTGATTTTAACAATAACAAACTAATGGGAAGTCTTTATAATATGCATACCTTGACCATCACATAGTAAACATGACCTTCAAGTAGTTCGAGGTCATCGTCTTCCGATAGGATGCTCTCCTCTTGTTCAGTGGTCGTGCATGCGTACACGTCTGAATGCCAAGGTTTGGAACCAACACACCATTCATACTCAGCAATACCTAACATAAAAGGATGGATCAATATTTTTCTTTTGAATTAGCAATTGCAGACAAAGAGGTTAATGGAAAGAACTTAGTACTGATTGTTTTATATCGTGGCATGGACGCTGGTTCAATAACTTTTGGTTGCATTGCGTTCTTTATAGGACTGTGTTATTTAATTTTCCCGTCTATTAAATTTGAACTTTAAGCCGACATACCACTTTCTGCGTCAGTAAACAGTCCTGTCCATGATGCCCTGATTGAAGAGATTGAAGTGAGGAAGTGACCTCCTAATTCTAATGACTCTTCTGACGTCATTGGTGGTGTGACGTCAACTGTAATGCCATTCGAAACAGCTTCAGATCTTAGGCCAACGTAGTCCGTAGCTGAAAGGAACGTAAGAACGCAATACATCAGTTTTAGATGCGGTCGATCAAAAATGGTACAGGTCACTGGTAGATAACACATTTTTTTCACTTCAAAAACAATTGTCAATATGTCTAATGCCATTAGTTAATGTTGTTTGTTAGCTTATCCTAGTTTTGCATTCAGATAAATGTACCTCTAACAGTAGCAAAGTACGTGAGTCCCCCTTGAAGATACAGATCAGTTACTACTATCCTGTTAAGCATTCCAACGGATTGGTAATCTCGTGCATCTATACCACCTGGTGATGAACCTACGAAAACATAACGTGACCACATTAAATGGTAGAAATCATGTTTTATAATATATGTTCTATTGATACTTTACGGCAATGGTACATGTTATATCATGTGAAATCACCTCGTATCCATTAAACCTTCTTTTAATTTAAACATGCTACTTAATTTGCCGACTTAAGGATATACTTAACTTTCAATTTTACTGGTATGCGTCAAATCGGCGAATCATGGGCTGTAAGAATCGATGCAGATGTGAAGTTTCTATTCTAGTGTAGGTTTATCGACTGCTTGTCTCTGTCAAACTGCCATAAGGCAGTGGTGATTGTCAGCAGGCAGCAATACGCCAATGCATAGGTGCTTATGACAATATCATAGCGACATATGGCATCTCCATTAAATGATTTAGAGCAACATCAGAACCCTCAAGGATTTGGAAAAATTGTCGCACATATAAACCATCGATTTCCCTGATGGCATAAAATACTTTGCAATGTCTATAGGGTGATGAGTAACAAAAGAGTAACAAAAGCCGACAAGCTTTTGTAATAAAATAGGAAACGCTGATTAGATAATCTATCGGTGGCAATTGAGAAAATTAACGCAGAGTTTAATGATACAATTGAGTTTGAATAAATTTAAGGCAATTTCTATACAGAAAGTCATGCCGGTCTCCTTCTCTATGACGCCTTAATGTGGTATATATATATAAAGTGATTGGCGTGTATTTATAGACTAGAACAATGTTCTTGTAATTTATTCAGTAAATATATGTACATGTCTCAATGACATGAGTGATGATTAATAGATGGCTAATACGTATTAAAGTTGCAAGTTATTAACATGTGCTATCATGAAAATCAAACACACAAACGGAAGTATTCACAACATGTATGGAGCCTTTTTAAAAGTTAAGTTTGACTGACACTTTTACAGTATTTCCTACCTATGGCAATCTCATAAGTCTTTATCCCAGAGCTATGAGTGCTGCGTCCGTGTTCATCAACATCGTAGAATCCACTCCACTGAACGATTATTTCAGAAGTCGATGTCTACAGAACGTGAAATAATCTTAAATCCATCAATCTGTTCACACAATAGCTTGATGATATGACTGGTAAGATTAGTGCCAGCAAACGTTGCACATCACTTGCTTATTAGAATGAGGCATATTATTAGTTCATATAACTTGCTTAAACTGTTTCTCCGAAACACGCATGATGTCACCTAAAAGTTATTTCGTACGTCACTAACCTGATGAAGCATCTCAATAAATTACCTGATATTGTTGACCAACTTGACCGATTTTCACGATGCCAGTAGCTGGTGGAGTATGATCGGCAACGATTCCGTCTGAACAGGCTGACACTTCCGGTAGAATAACTTCCATGTTACCACGATATGTCACTGTTTCATTAGCATGTATACATATGTAGTAGCGCCAGCCGTGTTGTAGATTAAGGCCACCGACATTAATATACTGTGACTGAGGAAATGATTGAAAGTAAGTGTCTTTACGTAAGAAAGAAAAATGTTTTTGGGAATATTTTAAAACTTAATATTATGATCCAATACAGTCACTTAATGTAAGTTGAACATATGTGTTGTCTTACTTGACTTTTGCCGTATGCGATAACATCTGGTGAAGAGCTTGGATACGACCTATAATCAATGTGTTGTACTGACTTCTGATATGCGTAACGGTCCAAAGTTTGATCGGAGATGACTTTCCAACTGAAATTACCATGTCCAAGGCTTGGCCACACTGCAGACAGCTTTGTTTTTGAACGCGTATATTCAGCATCAGCAGCTGGCCACCCCAAATCCGCAGCCCAGTGCACATCCCTGAAAAGAATGCAATGTGTGTTAATAAGCTATTTTAAACAGGGATTAATGATGATGCTGTTAGTGCTGCTGATGCTGTTCCTGCTGTTGAAGATGAAGATGATGATGATGATGATGATGATGATGATGATGATGATGATGATAACGATAATGGTGGTGATGTAATGTCAAATAACGATGACAACGACTATATCATAAGGAATAATGAAGACGGTAAAGTCTGGTATCTTAGAATACCTCACATCGTCGATACCATCGTCATATTCTCCAACATCATCGATAACGATGTTCTTTGTGATTTGGCCAACCACATCACAATCTTTTATCTCTTTGTGGATTGTAGAGCTGAGTCCAGCTTTGTTGTATCCACGCAATCCAAGTCGAAGACAAGCGCTGAAGTCGAGTTCCATAGAAAGCGTCGTTGTGTACTGTAACTTCAAGGGTAAGGGAAAAAAGAATGACTTATCGATTTCAAGTATTCATTCTTTTATTCATATTCCTCTAAAACGTACAGTTTGAAGATTACTTTATATACATACTTAAGTAAGTCTATAGCTTAACTTTGTGTTGCGTGAATCAACAGAATCGGATTTGTCCTATTCACAATCGTGAAATACCTCTAATGAATGCAGCGTTTAACAGGGAGGTCCGATTGATTTTTCTAATGATCGACTATCTATCTATCTATCTATCTATCTATCTATCTATCTATCTATCTATCTATCTATCTATCTATCTCTCTCTCTCTCTCTCTCTCTCTCTCATATATATATATATATATATATATATATATATATTCAAAAGTAGTCATGCAGTTTACATTCACTCGAACGGATATAAATACAGCAATGGTGTATAGCAACGTCATGCAAATGCACAAAGTGGGTCATTATGTATTCTCTAAGATTGTGTCAGATGAACGACGAAGATATGACATCAGCAGGATTAGCCTATAACGACCATCACGTAGCAAAGAATGAGCATCATCAAAAGATCCATACGTGTTCATCAGTTATTTACCAAGGCAACTGTTTCGGGGATTTGAAAATAATACAGTCAGCTGCCTTGGCTCCCCCAAGCAGTACTGATCAGGTACCACCACACCTTAAGTTATTCGAAGTCTGATGTTATGTATGATGTCTTTAGGTGTTGTACTGAATTTTTCAAAAAGTAGAGGATATCTCGACATAGCTTTATGGAACTGGCGGATGATTTTATGTTGTCCTCCTCCTTGAGACAGCATTCTGTTGCACAAGCAAGCAACTTTCGGAGGAAAGTCTCCTATTAGAAGTGTTGAACGAGCGATGCGGAGATATTCTGACAATACAGTGCCATAAAAGATGTATGAAGGGATGTTACTTTCGCGATCTGGCATTCTCACTATGAAAAGTTTTATGCATCCTGCAATCTGCAGACAGAAGCAAAAGGATTTTAACCTCTACACTTTCATTTATACGGTTGGGACGTAGGCCTACCATTCTATTTCTAGGTGTAGGTTATTACTTTTTATCATACATGCTATGCCTGTATTGCCATTCTCCTATTGTTCAGACGGTACTGATATGAACCCGTATTTCAACATGTTAAAATACGAATTATATTTTCATTGTAACCGAACTATACATGACATAGCTCAGCGAATAAGACAATGGGCAATCCGAAACGTCCCTATGATAATTGATTATGGTCAAAATTTTGTTTTTTGCAGTCCAGTTCGTGGGCATTGCACTTAGGCACAAGTACAGTGTACCAAAAACTCGTTCACGGCCGGTCCCATACGGTGCAGTGTTTTCATGTCGTCTACGCTGCTGAAGATTAAGATACCGGTTTATAGTGCATCCTGATAGAAGCGCTTTACAAAAAGTTTCCTGTTGATGAGCTTAAGTATCTTGGTGGTGAATTACATCGTTTGCAGCCATAAATGAGCCACAAAAATCCAACCGCATTGAAAATATTTGCGACATATAAGGTTGAAGGTGCACATAATATTTCCGATTTGCACCTGGTAGTGAGATACACTGGTCATGATCGTGTCTGGTGGCACCGGTGCAGGTTTCAGATACAATGTAAGATCTAGGGAAAGTCAAACTTTCGTTTAGGTTGTTAAAGGAAATTTACTTCAATTTAGGCAAGTCAGGAACGAAATTATACGAGCAGACGACGGCAATACCTTTGAAATGTTTTATTCGTACAGCTACAAAATCACGAACGAGTTAAGACACTACAGCTTACAGTGTGAATGTACTCACTTCATGTTTTCCCTAATCCGCTCACAAAGTCCTACCTAAGATGGTAAATTCTGCATATTTGACGTCTAGGGACATGTATAATTCTTCGCGATAAACTGACTGGTATGGGTATTATATCCACTGTGCATTCATAGATGTCGCAGAGCTACTTGTTCTACGCTCTCAGCTGTTCATACTCCATCGAGTTTGAAATCGAACTCTGGCGTGGCGCGAGTATTTTGACCCGATTTTGGCGGCATCATAACTTTTACGCAGGGATGACGTTATGTACCAAACACGAAAACACACCCATTTTACTCACTCCAGCCTATGTTTTACATCCACCGTCATTTTAAACTTAAAGCCGCACTTTTCAATCCCAGGTTCTCGCATTAGTGGAGTTCTCCTCCCAGTCAAACGCTTGGCCAGTACGATGTTTGATTTCTATAACATTGATTACACAAACTGATCTCAACCTTTGTCACATTTTGCTAATCCTGCAAACAGAGTTTATGCAAGTTTTTGATTGACGGTCGGTTCAAATCGCCAACGGTCATTGATTCCCCACCACAAACGCTTGAATTTCCTAAAAAATTGTCTTCCAGTCGCGTTAGACTTTGAATATAACCACAGAGTTCGATCGGCAGCAACTTCGCGCTGACCGCTTGGCAGTCTGTCTGTGTTTTTGCGGCCGGGGAAACTAAAAAGTTGCATTTTCTGGAGCGTGTGCCTGCGTGTTGCCTGTTTGGTGTCCACTTACACGATGAACACCGCCATAACTTGGCATCCTTTTAAAGGGAGGCTCCGCCTTTATATAAATCTCTTCAAATTGTGAAAACCTGTGTTGACATCGTAATATTTAAATTGTTCGCTTTAAAAGTGCTCCATAAACCCTCCTTTGAAGTCGAATGGCCCAATAGCGGAATTATATCAAGAAGTGATACAGTTTTCATCACTCCTTAGCAACCAACTTTTTATAAGTACAGCCAGGAGCAAGCAAGGTCGATTTCAGTTGATTTTGTCGCTAATGTCGGAGCGTAAGTAGGAAAACAGTCATAATCAAAGCATGCATGTGTTATAAAAGGGTTGTTACACGAAGTTTGGGCGATACCCCGTCGTATACGAGTGATTTGTCCGCATTTTGACTCGTTGCTGCGCAAATAGTCAAAATACGGACACATCACGAGAATACGACGCGGTATCGCCCAAAGTTCGTGTAATAACCCCTAAGTACTTGAAGTAATGTGTTATATTTAACGCTCTGATGTTCGCATCAAGCATTGTAATTTCCCACGACGACAGCTGTATATGTACATATGTGTATATATATATATATATATATATATATATATATATATATATATATATATATATATATATGTATGTATGTATGTATGTATGTATGTATGTATGTATGTATGTATGTATGTATGTATGTATGTATGTATGTATGTATGGTGTGTATGTATGTATGTATGTATGTATGTATGTATGTATGTATGTATGTATGTATGTATGTATGTATGTATGTATGCATGTATATATGTATGTATATATATATGTATGTATATATATATATATATATATATATATATATGTATGTATGTATGTATGTATGTATGTATGTATGTATGTATGTATGTATGTATGTGTGTGTTGATGCTGAAGGAACAGAAAGAATCGTGACGATTATGACGACCTTATTGACAACCCTTTTTGTAGCGTTAGAACATGGTACTGTACCCTACTCTTATGATTATAACATTGAACCTTGCTGTGTAAACTTAATATTACCTCCCCTGAAACCATGGTTGCGTTAATTCTTTGCCACGGCAGCAAAATGTTCCCGTGCTGTGTATCTCCATCTGCTGTCAAGACATTTATACTCCATTCATAGTAGTCTATTGGATCTTCCTGGCTTTCTCCCGCTAACTTTTCTTGCTTGAAAGGGTACCACTTGAAAGCAAATGACCCCGAGGCACTGATGGGAATAAAATAGAAATTATCCATCCATGATGATGCCATTACGGTAATTGAAAAAGAAATAACATTCCATTTTAACGACAAAGTACATTAATCCTGAAATTTCCCAACGTTCAAAGAACCTGTGATCGAGAGAGTTTGATTAACATACCTTTCGTAATTGACTTCAATGATTCCCAATGTTAGAGGAGGGAATGGTGTTACCCAGAATCCATTGCTCGCGATGGGTTGACAACAGCCAGCTGGATGACACAACTGTGCAATGGACCGATAGTGGTTACCGGGCCTCAACGTTACATCTGTTATTTGATAGCCACTGATTGTGTGTACAGATCTGTATTGAACGACGAAGTCCCAAACTCCCCCGGAGCTACAAGGTTTAAGAGATTAGTACAATTTTAGTATGCGAGGGATGCTGATAATTTTAGTAAAGCAGGATGTCTTTAAATTTTGTCTGACTTTCCTGAGTCATTGCATCTTCGATTCACTTCAAAAGCCGAGGCTAGATAGGATGCAGATCACCCCATTTTTTCATGATTAAGTATACGTGTGTTTGCATTTTCTGAACATGAAAAAACAAAGGTACACGTGAGTCGATGTTACTTTAGGGGACCCCAGTCATAAAAAGGTGGACTGTTGCAAACATTGAGTACCTACGCACCCGTTAATGAATATTTCACTTTGTAAAGCCCATTTTACTTCTGTGATATATCGTCGAACATCGTCGGGTAAAATCAAGTTAGCATACACACCAGTTACTGACGCCTGGAAATCCAGATCATCTGAGCATGTCTGCCATCGATTGACGTCATTGAGAATTTCTCCTGCGTTTGCCGTTTTCCATAAACCTATATAATCACATGTCATCATTGATATAAATGTATTTTAGATTAATTTGGGAAAATGGTGGGCGAAACCCGCTACACATATATAATACGAAAAAATTCATACCTTAAGTATCTTCCCATGTTTAAAGAACATTAATAAAGATCAGACAAATGCTGTTTGCCTTTCAGGACTAGCCTTTGGCATTCCCCTGGGCTCAATCGCAAAATATACTTATTGCATGTATCGAATAGCCATCAACGGTCTGAAAATGTTGCAGCCGCAGATTTGAGTACAGACAGGCAGGCGAAAAATATCTTTCCATAGATACTGGGAAAAGAGCGAATAAATGTGTTCTTAAGAAACCTATTTAGAGACTTGACAGATTTATAGTGTACAGTGCAGATATAGTCTTGACTAATGACAATAACATTCTTACTTTGGCCCTCACAAGGCAATCCATCAAAGACGTAAACATCCTCAACGGCGTCCCCGGCAGAAAGTACCGTAACACCATCAGAACTAACAGAAACCGATCCCACCTCGGTCGTCGCTTTTACAGTCACAAAATACATCTGTTTCGGGTTACGAAACAAAAGGAATGAGCAGCAGTCAAACATCACAAAACATTGACAGTTGTCATTATGTATCACTTCTGATACATGAACTTTACTGAAAAGCAATGGCTGGCATATATATATAATATATATATATATATATATATATATATATATATATATATATATATATATATATATATATATATATATATATATATATATATATATAATGACAAAGGATTTGTCAAATACTGAATCATTTAACTATTATCATGAGCAAACCTCCATCTGTGAAAAAAAGTTGCCGGTCAGCTAAAAGAAACCCAACTTTATTATATTATTATTTATTCGACATGCTTAAATTTAGCAGTACACTAGGCGTCCAAAATCAACAGCTCGCAACTAAGACAGAGATTGATCGTGCCGTCAGATATTACCCTCTACTTCATCATTCTTTCCACCGTCCAGATACGAATAACCAGGAGACAGTGCATCGATTTCTTCTGATACACCCTGTAATATAGATTGCTTCTGACACACATCCTGTAATGTCATGAACTATTTTTAAGGGAAACGGTTTCATTATCATAAATTTTGTACATTTTTCATGACAAGACTGTGATCTGACGTTACACTTGGAACCATGTTTGAGACAAAAAAAAACAAGTAACCGAGGATAAAGCAAAACACTAACCCAATGACACAGGGGAAACAGGCAAAGCCTTGACACTTGATATAGGAGACAAGAGAACAATTGCATAGAATTACCTTTATCTCAGTAACAACGTTGAAATTGAAGTACAAGAAAGAAACCCATGGTACAAACAACGTACTGTTAGATAATATTGACCCTGCGGACCCTCATACTTGTGTATAGGTAAGCAAAAGAAGAATGGAGCGCTGTTAAGGGAATGTAAAACAAATCATAGTCGATGTGTTTCTGCTATAAAATGCGCGTGGTGGAATTATGTATTGTATCTATTTTGTAAGCCAAAGGTACATCTTAATATGTACTTACCTGATAGATGTCCAAAGTTAAACCGTCAAATGTATATCTTGAATCTGATGCACCGATGTGAATGAAGGGGACAATGTCATCCAAACCTGGTGCAGTACCAAGTGCCACGCTGTAGTCGACGTCCTGGTATGGGTGTGAAAACCCAGTCCAACGACAGTAGAGATGTGTCACACTTGTTTGGAAATCAATGTCTTCAGCTTCCTAAAATGAAAAGAGGAGGCAGAAATGTCATTTCGATAACTAAAATGCTATAACAAAACACAACACAGCCAATAACACTATAGGCCTACAATGAGATGCAAGCTTGCCTCGAAGATAACACCAGCTTCATCTGGTGAAGCAATGTCATATACAACCCCTTCTCTCGGTAACATAACAACATGTCTGTATGGAAGGGATGATGCAACCACGCTGAGACCTGCTATATTGGTAACTTTGATTGAAATGTAGTAGGTTTGTTCGCCGTGCAGATGCCAATGTAACATATCCGTTGGTACAGCTACGCAGCTTGGAGGGAATGTCACTTCACAAATGTCGGTTTCTAGTGTTGATAGGGGTATGTATGACATAATAGACGAATCGTCCCCGGCTTCTCCTACAGGAAATTCAAAGAGAAGAAAAGAGTTTTGCTCTGATAAATGTGTTAGCAAATAAACCTTGTAAAATCAACTAATATGATAAGACAGTTAATATGTAATATACAAAACTTTTCGTTTAATTTTTTTAAGCAAAGACCCCTGTACAGTACATATATGCTGATCTGTGACCGAGATGAAACTTGGATAGTCATGGCTCTGAAAGATAGAGCATAAACAGTGATGGCTTATTTTTTGCAATTGAAGAGTAATTGATTTACCCGACGGTTGTTATGGCATTGGATGCTTAATGACTGCAAATACAAGGTTACCTGCTGCGTATAAGCATGAGATGTATTTCCCTCTCGTATTTATTAAATTCACGTATTAAAACGACAGAAGTCATGTAACAATTTAAGCACAAGTTCTGATTATTCAAATACAAGAAAACTATCAGAAAAGTAATGTGGTTGTATAGAAATGGCAAAACGAATACAGGTAATTCTTTGGATCACCTTTTAATTTTACTTATTATTATTTCAAACTACAAAATAATGCAACAAATTATGAATAATACAAAAAAATAAGTAGTTTGTATAACGCTATGTAATTAAAATGGAACTCTGAAATGTATTTGTGTTAATCATTTTTCTCGATTTACAAATAGCGCACCTGGACTTTGAAAATTTTAAATCAAAGAGCTACATTACGAGTGCGACATAAAACTTACGGTACATAAAATGTGTAACACGTTTCTGATTAACATGCTTGGCTGCTCAATAGATTTTCATGAATTGTAGCCAGTTCCTAGAAGTTGACAAAACAATTGACGGATTTTTGGATCCTCAGAATTTACTACTTTCTGTCATTAGTTTGCTTTTCTAAACAACGTACCAACTGCAACTTGATAATCCTCCAATGGATCTAACTCATCATCGTCATAGAATGCGTCTTGATCCCAACGAGCAACTAGGTAATTACTTCCGAGACCATTGCTTTCTAATGTTACTATTATTTCACCATCACATTCAGGTGGTGTCACCTCAACGATCACTGGTCCTACAAGCTACTGAAATAATGAAAGTGTTAGCTGGTCTGGCAAAAAGCAATCATAGTCACGTCGAGCCGCTGTGTCTATATAAGTACCTCTATTGAGCGACCATTTCCAAGTAAGCTTTGGCTAAAAGAATTTTCATTTATTTTTAATAAAGAATGCCCGGATATCTTCCATGATCAAATGTTGCTTGAAATTTCGCGTTACCTGAACATACCTCATGTCACGTTAATGGCTCTAATTAATGTTAATATGTTACAAAACCAGCTTGCCAATTGAATAGACTTCCTCATGGCCCCTGGGCCTGTACTCGCTTTACTGATTGCCCTTATTGAGACCATATCCCATCTCGAAAGAACGTATAATTAGGATTAAATTAGTTTTAAAGTTGGATATGTCAAAAATTGAGTATATCGTATCTTACAACGGAGAGGATCTTTCCTGAAATCAAGGATATTACATTTCATATCTTATGATATTTACGCATTTTTTATATCTTTATGCATTGGCTTTTGCACAATACTATTTGAGCTGAACAGAAACTTAGAGACATGTTATTATTGTTTTGTTTTGGCGTTATTTGCTTTACCTTGATGCTGATAAGGCTTGCTCTGTTTATTGCCTTTATCACAACGTAGAATTCAACACCCTCTCCAAGATTAGGATGGTAGGTAAGAAACATAGGGTGTGACTTGGTAGAACTGAATGGCAGAATATCAGGCATTAACCCTGACGGCACACTACTTAGGCCAACTTCATAGTCGAAGATACCACTCTCTGCGTCCATGCCTTTCCATGTCAGAGACAACTGTAACAATAAACAAATATTTCAAACTATTCATCCTGAATTATGGAGCGACAACATTGTTTTTATCTAGTCCTTCTCCAAGTTTAAGCGATGCATGCATTGCTTTGATAAGAATTGGTTAGCGATGCGTGATAACGAGTGTGTGAGAGTGGGCGCTTCATAAACTCTACAGCGTCTTGAAGGATCGCAGTCAGAAAAGTTGTAATAACTATAGATCGATTATTGAACCACTCTTCTTAACGGTGGGGATTTAGAAGATTGGTTTTGAACAGTGATGTCTTTGATAGGTGACTGGGTGCCGTACGTTGTGAGCTAAAATCCTTTCGAGAATTTACTGAATTAAAAACAGATTCACGCTCATTGTTAATACGTTAAATTATATGGCAATACCATACGAAATATTGTGGATTAACTGTACTTCAATACTTCGCTGTAAGCTTAGTGACCAGTTATGCCTTTGCAGTGAGTTTAAAACTCACTTTCATGTTTGTTATTTACGGTTATGCTAAAGACAAGAGCAGTACAATTTAAAATGCCTCGTTAGGTATATCATAGAAAGATTAACAAGGACTACTGTCTGCATTCGGCGTGAAGGAAAGCACATGTTATGTTCACACGAGTACTTTGTATATCTCATCACATCTAAGCGTGTATTATTGCAATTTTACCATGGTGTGATATCCAAGAGGGAACGAGTTCATGATTTAAGTTCTCCTTTAAAAACTTACATGATTTTCTTTCTTCATGTATATGTGGCTCTGTAAACCCCCATATTCTTTACATTCTTCATCAGTGAGTGCTGTAAATTGTTTTGCTTCTGCGACAGGAAACAGGGCTACATCTGTGGATGGCTGAGATGAATTCCTTGGAGAAAATCAAATCTAAAGGTTATATTATTAATTCATTAATAAACCACACTTGTTTGGTATTGGCATAGATTTGTCAAATCAACTTACATGCATGCCTCTGAGGCATGCAGAACTCTTTTCCTTTCCCTGTTTTCGTCAATGAACCAAACTGTACCATTTCCATCGTTTACTAAACCAGCCTTGATGTAAATGTCATCAACTACAACGTCGGTTATGATTGGTTCGCTGGCATCAACAGTGACACCGTCAGAACACACTGGATTGGACGCTTGCATTGCACGGTTGTAGGCAATGACCGTGCAGTGATACCGATCTGGCAATGGCACTGTCCATTCAGCTTGGGTTGATATGGTAGTCATTAGCTGTATAAAGATTAATTTTGTGATCAGTCATATACCTTCGTTTTTCTTTGCTAGGTGGACACTACAAATTTGAAGGGAATTTTCAATTTTTGTCATGGTATATCTCTGCAGACATCATTGACCAGTCAATAAATGAACATTACCGCCGGCTGTATCGATGTGACAGCAATTGAAACATTTACGTTTACGTGTTCAGAAAATAAGCATTCTGCTTGTTAGTTGGGTGGTTCAAATGCGAGGTTATATTAATTTAAATAAAAAGTAATAGATAGGAGATAGTAGACAATCACTTATAATATGAATAAAATGTTTAAAAGACCCGAGGCATAAACGTTATCCATTCTATAAAAGGGTATCACACTATATATGATTTCTTAAATAAAGCTAGAAAATGATTATACAAATCACGAAGTAACTGATGGGGTAACAACAACCACCTATATCATTGAACCATTAGGAGCAATTTGCCTTGTCGAACGGCACATTATCATGCAAGAGTCTTGAACTCAGTATCCAGTGATAATAGGTGCGCTACCCTTGCACCATCCAGGTCCCAAATCACTCTTGATGTATCTCTCGCTGAGATTTGACGTTTCGTTTTCGAATTAATATTCCTAAGAACAAGAGCAGTAAATTGATCTGACAAGTTGAAGATTCTACTAACTGTATGAACTCACCGGTGTTTCAATGGGGAAAGTTACATCGGTGTGATGTAAGCAGTCAGTTCCAAAGTAGTACACATACAGCATTATTCCACT